>NW_015159735.1:549603-555897 GCF_001447785.1 Gekko japonicus
CATATAAATCCATTGGGAAAGGTTATCAGGTGGTATGGCTGCAGCGTCACCAATATACAGAAGATACTCAGCTCTATTCTACTTTTCCACCTAATTCCAAGGATGCTGTTAATGTTCTGAACTGGTGCTTGGAGTCAGTAATGGGCTGGATGATGGTGAACAAGCTGAAAATTAATCCTGTTGAAACACAGGTTCTCTGGGTTAGTAGAGAAAGGGAGACCAGGGATGTAATGTCTCTCCTGTCTTGGATGGGGTTATACTCCCCTTGAAAAGCCAGGTTCACAGCTTGGGACTGCTGCTTGACACAGCAGTCACCTTAGAAAACCTGTGGCCCAGAGTACATTTGTCCAGCTCTGGCTGGTGCATCAACTACATCCATTCCTAGGTCAGTCGGATCTAGCCACACTGATCCATACCTTCATTACATCGAGACTGGACTTTTGCAATGCAGTCTACTGGGGGGGGGGGTACCCTTGGAGAGTATTTAGAAGCCACAGCTAGTGCAGAATGCTGTGGTTAGACCGCTTATCAAGGCCAGCTATCGGAACTCAGGAGCATATATCCTTGATGCTGCAGCAATTACACTGGCTACTGATCCACTCCCAATCCCAATTCAAAATATTGGTTTTGTACTATAAAGTTCTACATGGCTTGGGACTGGGATATCTGAAAGACGGTCTTCTCCCATATATTCCTGCCTAGGAAGTAAGATCACAGGGAGATGCCCTCCTGACCATCCCACCAATCAAAGACATTGATTTGGTGGGTGCGAGAGAGTGCTTTTTCTATGGCACCCCACAATTATGGAACACGCTCCCCTGTGAGGTGCGCTTGGCCCCCCTCATTGTCAATCTTCAGGAGGCAGTTGAAGACAGTTTTATTTAGGATTGCATTTTGAGTGCTGTAGCTTTTTATTATAGGCAGCCTCCTAATTGGATTTTTTAAATGGTGACTTTTATGGGTTTTATAATAGTTGTTTGTATTGCGTTTTTATAATGTGTTATTTCTATTGTAAGATGCCTTGAGTTCTGCAAGGGAGAAAGGTGGCTAATAAATGTTTTAAATATACCAATAAAATAAATTATGGCCCCGGTCACACGGAGCATTAGCCACGCTAGAGAGACGGAAGATAGGCGGATTTTCCGGGCGCGATCTCACTGCCACATCTGGGAAGCGTAGAGCTCCCGTGGCTCAACCGAGGCTTCCCGCGGAAGATGCATGGCAAAAAACTAGTACCGCGGGGCAAGGGCGGGCGTCTGATCGCATTTCCGCCCATGCCCCATTGCGAAAAGGTCCCCCCCCCCGAGTTCTCCAGGGATGCGCACAAGCACCCAACGGGGCATGCGCATACTTCAGGTTAAAAAAACAAAACACAACCCCGTTTGCCGTGCCATGCCGCTTCTTTGGTGCGTCGTGTGATTGGCACCTCCCCCCTAACCACGGGACCTCGCCGGGACCGCGAGGGGACGCCTGATCGTGCAGTCACACGTTATTTCACTGCAGGGCAAACAAGCCCCCCCCCCCCCCCCCCCGCGATATCTGGCCCGTGTGACCGGGGCCAAAGTTGACATTTCCAAACTCAATGCAGAAAGAATCAGAAATCTCAGTTTTGGTACTGTTTTACAGAAAGATCTAGATTATTGCAGTGTCTATATTGCTGTTAGTAACTGACAGTCAGAAATGCGGAAATAGCATCCTGCTGTCTTTGTTACATTAATCTCTGCATGATACCGATCTTTATAAAGACCATTGTAATATTGCAACATTCCCAAGGCAGCATGGTATAGCCCGATCTTGTCAGATCTTGAAAGCTAAGCAGGGTCAGCACTTGGATGAGAGACCACCAAGGAAGACTCTGCAGAGGAAGGCAATGACAAGCCATGTCACTTGCCTTGAAAGCTCCTTGTTAGGGCTGCCATAAGTCAACTACTACTTGACAGTATTTACTTATGTCATTTTGCGACATACTGGGTGCGTTCATACGGGGCGTTTCAGCCGGCATAAACTGTACCAGTTGGAACCGTTGCAGTTTATGCTGGTTGAAACGTGATCACACTCACCTCCAGCACATCGCAATATGCCCGTCCACACCTCAGGCACTCAGGAGAGCACATCGGCATTTTTTATTTTATTTTTACAGAGTTTGCACATGCGCATAGGCAGGCTTCCTTCTAATGAAGCCGATCGGCTGCCGCTGGGCTCTGGGCGCATGCGCTGTTGTTTTATTGTTTTTTTGACAGCAAATGGAGCCGGGAAGGAGGGAGGGGGTGAAGAGCACGGGCAAACGAGGCCGGGCAGGGAGCCCGGACAGGCAGTCTTCCGGGGAGGAGCTGCCGGCTCCTGCAGGGGAGGCAGCGGAGATCTTTGCACTTGCGTCGCCCCCTCCCACCTCTCCTCCCTCTTTTTTTTTTTTTTTGCATGCGTGAGTCAGGCCCGCCGCCGGCTGCCCATTGACGAACTCCCCTCCCTCGCCACTGCCCTGGAGGAGGAGAGTTAGTCCACGGCAGCCGAGGAGGAGGAGGAAGGAGGGAGGAGGAGGGCACGGCAGGATCATGAAAAACACTCTGCAGCCGCAGCCAGAGCAAAAGCGGCTGCAGCAGCAGCAACAGCAGCGGTGGGCAGGGGAAGAGGAGAGGCGGCTTTGCAGAAGCACATAACAACCTTTTAATTTCTTTATTAACAACGGGGCGAAGCTTCGCCCAAGCGCATATCGCCAACCTAGATAAAATGGCGGGCAAAAAGCGGAAGCCTCAGGCTTCCAAACGGAAGTGCCTGTACAACGTTGGAGAGCGTTCAGACGGAGGGGTACAGCGATTACAACCGTTATACTGAGGATACCACCACTTGGGGACCTAGTGGCAGAGTACAACGGTGTAAAGCTGTTTACAACGGTTAGGGACGGGAGGCAGATGTTCGCTGTGTGAACGCCGGTAAGTACACCGGTTGGAACCGTCACCTATTCCGTTGTAAATCCCCCGTCTGAACGCACCCACTGAGTTAGGGTGGTATTTCCAGATCACACTAAGGACAAATGCTGATACAACTGGTTTTGTGTTTCCAACTTGAAATGATAGAACCAATCACGAATTGCCCATGCATGAGGAGCAAAGATTTACAGCAATGGTCCAAAGTGGATTCTTGGCTATATTCCACATTAAATTACCAAAAAGTACATTTTAAGAGAAAGTTAAGACTACCTGTGTATACATAATAGCTAGAGATATGGGTGTTCTTGAAATGTTTGGTGTACTGGTTAAGAGCAGCAGACTCTAATCTGGAGATTCCCCAGTCCTCCACATGCGGCCAGTTGGGTGAACTTGGGTCAGTCACAGTTCTCTCAGAGCTGTTCTCTCAAGGGCAGTTCTCTCAAGGCTCTCTCAGCCCCACCTATCTCACAGGGTGTCTGTTGTGGGGAGAGAAAGGGGATTGTAAGCCACTCTGAGACTCTGAGTGAAGGGCAAGGTAGAAATCCAACTCTTCTTCTTCTAGAAAAGTGGGGACACTTTCTAAATTGTACCCTTGAACTTGGCTTTATCTTCTCACTGTGCAAGCTCAGAGTATAATCCACTAGCAAGCTATCCTATGTCTGGCACTGGTCCCACTGGTAGACCTCCTGATGGCACCTGATATTTTTGGCCACTGTGTGACAGAGTGTTGGACTGGATGGGCCATTGGCCTGATCCAACATTGGCTTTTCTTATGTTCTTATGGCAGAAGGAATGGAGGAGAAGCAAAAGCTTTTTCTGTCAGCTTGTCTGGAATCAGCTGTCAGTTGGCTTTCTCCCTTCTCTGAGCACAAATCTTTCAAGACCAGACCACCTAGCAGCCCAGTGATTCTCCATGTGGTGCTCATGGACAGCATGTCTCCCAGCAATAGGTTTCTTGGTTTCTGTTGAACTTACTTTACAAAGCATATCTTCCATAAAAGCAAAGAGCCAGTCCTCACTTTCCTCCACCTCTTTTGGAACACCAAGTGCTTCAGAAGAACAGAGAAGGCATCACCTTTGTGTTTCCAAGGAGCACCCATTCAGAAATATCTGCCTCAGTTATAGGATAAGGTGTATCTTGTAACATGGTTGAGTTCAGCATCCCATGGTAGCCATTTTGTGGTGGTACCCCCTACCCATTCTCACAATTCAAATGTGCCCAGACACTCAACAAGCTTGGGGAGCCTTTCTACAGTAGAGAGAAAGAGAGGGAGGACTTTGCAGTTGTCTACTCAACAAAGACCTCCCTTTATCATAAAACTTTCTAATGGCCAATGGAAATAATTACATTTTTATACTCACCGAGCTCACCTTGGGGTGTTCTTTGGAGAAAAAAAGACAGAACATAGATATTCAAAATTCATAATTCAAGACATTATTACAGATGGGTGCAAAGCTAGAATATGAAGCCCAGAGTAGAACAATATTAATGTCAAATACCATTTGAAGCAGCCCAGGGAAAGGATATGAAAAATGTGAAAGTGATTTTTTTTAACCAGCCCAGTTCAACATGAATATCATTGAGGCGTAAGAGGAGATCCAAAATTCCAGTTGTGGTAGTGCATATAGATATACAAGTTAAATTGCATTAATCACATGAAAAATATACACGACTCAATCCGGCCTTGGAGATGTGACCATGAGGATTTAATTTATTTAATGTGTTTAATCATGTATATCCCAATTTGCAGCCTCTTCATGCCCTGTTATGTGGCCTAGAGATATGATTTCTTTCAAAAATATTTTTTTTGTTGTGCATTTATAACATCAAGTACTGTGCAACCTTCTAAATAAAAACCACCATGGTTAGGGGGAAAGGCTGCATTTTACTGAGTCATATGATCAATGGATGGTTCTAACCCAGTGTGGTCTACTTTGTGGTCTACTTTGACCACCAGCTTCTCTCCAGGGTCTTTCCCAGGTTCTGCTCCCTACTGTCCTTTAACTGGAGATGCCATGGATTAAATCTGGGGCATTCCCCATGCAAGCATTTGCTTTACCACTATCATCGTCTCATGAATAGTGTTGAGTTTATTTCTTATTACAGTAACATACCAGAATCAAAACAGCTCAAACAATAATCACATGTGCCTTTAAATCGCTATTCTACTAAAATGGGTCTCCAGAAAAGTTGCATCTATACACACCTACACAGAATTATGTCCCACTGAATTAAATGGAACTGATTTTTCAGTAAACATGCCTAGGGACAGAACCGTAAAGTGATTAATTTACCGATTACCCCCAATTGCAGTTTGGATTAATGCACCAATTAAACCAATTAACGCTGTCTTGACAATCCCTTTTGCCTTCTTGTTATTTGCAGACATCTCCGTCAGCCTGCTTGCAGTTGTTGTCAGCTTCTGTGGGCTCGCCTTGCTGCTAGTCTCTCTGTTCGTCTTCTGGAAGCTGTGTTGGCCATGCTGGAGGAGCAAGCCAATGAGTTCGAACCCCACAAGCATCCCTCAAAGCACCTCCAGTGCTCCCACTGAGGTTTTGGAAACGAACGAGAAAGAGAAAAAGGAAATGATTAAAGAAAGTGAAAAGCCCCCGACCAAGACGGTGGAGGCGGCAATGAAAATTAGCCACACATCACCAGATATCCCAGCTGAAGTCCAGAACGCATTGAAAGAGCATCTAATAAAACATGCCCGTATGCAAAGGCAGATCACAGAGCCTACATCCTCGTCAAGGTAAGTGGGAACATCAGCCCAAGGCCGATCATTTAGATGAGATTTTTTTTTTAAAAAAAAAATGAAAATGGATGAGCGGCATATACAGATTCTTGGCATATCAAGCGAGAGAATTAAGGGTCTGGTCACACGGACGTTTAGTGCGGGATTCACTGCTGATCCCTCCCGCATTAAAGTTTCCTGTCTACATAGGCAAACCCGCCTCCCGCACAGAAGCCGGCAGAGTCCCGCGGTTTCCGCTCTTTTATCCGCGTTTTTTTGATACCTGTTGGAACAGGTGTTTTCTGATATTTAGCGCTTTGTATCTGCGGTTTAGGTATCTGGACAGCAATCCGCCGTGACCGCGCAACCCTCCCCCCTGGTTGTTGTTTTTTGTGTGTGTGTGTTTCCGGTTTTAGTTATGCGCTTGTGCAAACAGGCGCTAGCTTTTATTTTGGTCTTTTTAAAACGAAACACGCTAACAAAGGAGTAAGCCCCACTGAGCTGACTGCATTCCACTGCACTCCGTCGGCTGCTTCGCAAGCAAGCGGCTCTCATCTCACCCCCTCCTCCTCCCCCCCCCATTCATTTTGCTGCTGATATCTGACACACAAGCTGCCAGGCAGCAGCAGCAG
>NW_015159735.1:556100-591948 GCF_001447785.1 Gekko japonicus
TTATGCGCTTGTGCAAACAGGCGCTAGCTTTTATTTTGGTCTTTTTAAAACGAAACACGCTAACAAAGGAGTAAGCCCCACTGAGCTGACTGCATTCCACTGCACTCCGTCGGCTGCTTCGCAAGCAAGCGGCTCTCGTCTCGCCCCCTCCTCCTCCCCCCCGTTCATTTTGCTGCTGATATCTGACACACAGGGGAGGCGAAGCCAGGGGAGGGGAGGCGAGGCGGCAAAGGCGGCTCTGGTTCCTGGTTACTCTCCCGCTTACTCATTGCTGGGAGGTGGGGGGCGGCGCAGCGGACTGAGCGCCCCTCTCAAGTTACTTCCAGTGCAGACAGAGAAAACTGTCAGTACAACACACTGGACGCCATTTAAGAACAACTGCTGCCCCCCCCACCTCCTCCTCGGTCTAGCTCTCCCTTCCCGAGTTTCCTCCTTCTCTTCTGCATAGAAAGCCAGAAGTCTTCGACTGTTGACAGGAGGAATTAATTTTAATTATTTGTATGTACGCCCAAGCGCATGGAAAGACAAGCGCATGCGCAGGTTTTTTTTTAAAAAAAATACCCGTGCCGCCGCAAGGACGGCGTGGTGTGTGAACACTAAATCGCGCGAGTGAAGCGGAAGACAGAGGGACCGTCTGATTACCTCCAAGCGATATAGAATGTCCCGGATATAAGAACTGCGGGACAACTAGCGCGGTAAGTGGTCCGTGTGACCAGACCCTAATATAGTAAGAACAATCACAGTGGGACATATTATCGGAAGATTTCAGCATATCAGTACTCATGTATACAAGAGAGAGAGAGAGAGATGTGAGATGTTTGCTAGACTCATTGTTTTACATTTAAACAACTGTCTCCCCCAGGCATGCATCTCTTACTCTACAGGTGCTCATCATTATTAAAGAAGGAGAGCTAGCGCTAGGCTTCACTTTAAAGAGGCTGTTACAAAGGGAGACATAAAAAAAATTATTTCACTCTGATCCCAAACTCCACTATTTGCATAGATCATGATTTGTTCAGTACTGTGACCACAGATAATGATTTGGCCAGCAGTATGTTTGGTTAAACCTGTTGTCCTGTTAGGGTTGTCATCCTCCAGGTGGGGCCTGGAGATCTCCTGGTATTACAATTGATCTCCAGACTACAGAGATCAGCTCCTCTGGAGAAAATGTCTGCTTTGGTGGGTGGGCTGTATGGAATTATACCCTGGTGAGGTCCATCCCTTCCTTGGCTCCACCTCAAATCTCCAGGAATTTTCTAATCCAGACTTTGAGAACCTAGGTCCTGTTAAATTGTGAGGAAATCTTACCTCCCCTTTCCACAGTGATTCAGAAATCTAGGGAAGCAGGAGACAGTCAGAGAGTCATGAAGGCTTCCAGAGCCTCACAAAGCCCTGGCCAACCCTGACTTGCATGCAGAAGCCCATACATTGGTCCAGTGGCCCAGACAGGCTCCACCTCCCATGGAAGGGAGGGCCAGTGGCTTTAATGCAGCCTCAGAGAGGAGGAGATTGAATTTATACCCCACCCTTCACTTGAAGTCTCAGAGCGACTTACAGTCTCCTTCCCTTCCTCTCCTCACAGACACCCTGTGAGGTAGGTGGGGCTGAGAGAGCTCTGAGAGAACTGTTCTTGAGAGAATAGCTCTGAGAGAACTGTGATTGACCCAAGGTCACCCAGCTCGCTGTATGTGGAAGAGTGGGGAATCAAACCCGATTCTCCAGCTTAGGGTCCGCCGCTCTTAACCACTACACCAAACTGGCTCTGAGTCATGCCTTCCTTTCATTTTCAATTTTTAAACTTTAAAGTTTTTAAACTATGAGGGCCCTGGGCACACGGGCCGGAAAATGCAGGAGGGGAGGCATGGCTAATTACCCCGGAGGAAAATAACGCGCGGCAGCCCGATCAGAAGTCCTTTCGAGGTCCCATGGGTAGGCGTCAGGTGCAGATCAGATGGCTAGTCCGTAGCGTGGCAAAGAAGCAGCACGGCGCGTTCAAACCGGCACTCGCACCGCGCTGCTCCTGTGGCAAACACCATTTCCTGTTTGTGCACATATGCCATTGGGCACTTTCCCGCATCCTGTGGAGACTTGTGGGGGGGGAATCCCCTTGGTCGCGATGGAACATCGGCAGCCGCCGGATGCCACGACAGTTCACCGGCAACGCGGTCAGACGCCCGCCCTTGCCCCGCGGTTTCCGGAAACTAGTACCTCGTAGGTACTAGTTTTTAACTCTGCACCTTTGGCAGGGAGCCACGGGTTCACCACAGGAGCACTGTGATTCCCAGATGTTGGGGTGTGATCGCGCTGGAAAATCCGTGGGACTCCCGTGCCTGTCCCGCGGCAACTTTGCCGTGTGACCGGGGCCAAGGTTAGGTTTTTCTACAGGCCATGATTTTCAGGTGCCATAATTCCAGAATACAAAAATTGTGCCCAAAAATAAAAACAAGCCATCCCCTGAAACTCCAGCATAACAAAAAAACATGCCCTGTAGAAAACCCAAACTCAAAATTAAAATGGAAAATTTTGCAGTGCAAACCCGTGGCACAGAGCTCCGGTGGGTCAAAACTGATACACACACCCCAGAAAAGAGAAAAGACTGACCAAGAGTGGTCAACAAAATCACATGGGGAGGGTTAAAGCCCCCTTTCATTAGCATCATAGCCCTGATCTGAAGCAGGACCCCAAATGGCTATTTTCCTTTTAAAAAATGCTAAGCAGATCCATTCACACATATTCCAGAGTTATGTTTGCTTGGCACTAAGTTAGTGTGTGTTTTAGATAGGGATATAAAAGACTAGAGTGAAGCCAATGCTGCATTTCCATGGGCACGAGTACTTTTATCTGTGGAACAGTACTTCTTGGCTCCCCTCTCTCAGAGCCACCCTAAATGGCCCTGAAATATTGCCTGTAGGTCCCCTCTCCCCAGAAACAGGGTTCTGGGGGCATTCGGGGCTGCTGCTGAAGAGGGGAGCTGTGAATTTTGTGCTATGTGAGTAAAGTCCTTCCATCAATGGAAACATGGCAGCCCACTCACTACATTTTTTGATTTTCAACACATGCTGATCCTGTGGTACTGCATAAGCCAGGAGCTTCAGGATAGGGAGAGGATCTGACTGAGGCACCCTCCAGAGTGGCAGGCAAATCTGCACACACCCCTCAGCCCCATTTCACACCTCTCTCCACCTGCCCCCATTAACCCTTGGAACAAGCCAGGTACTTGCTGCTGCCAACCTGTTTTGGGGAGGGCTCGGGTTGCCCCCCTTCCCTTCGAATGCCTTGGGCAAGGGAGATGGTGCCCAGCTATGCAACTGAGTCTGAGATGTGAAAACCCTCACAGAGTTTTTAAAGGATCTATTAAAGGATTGCATTTAATAGAAAAGCAAAAAAAAAAGTGCAAGTAGTTATTGATAACTTGCAGTTTTCAGAACAGTTTGTCTGAACTGTGGTTACAGAAAAATATCTCCATCGATCAATAGAGTAAAGGGAAACCAGGCAAGAAATTAGCACATATTCTCCAAAACTGCAGCCAGTCTCATTAAGGGGACTTACACAGATACTGAACTACATGGGAGGTAACACAGAGCCTTGTGGCATCCCTAGATATCAGCTCCTAAGGGGATCATTCAGTATCTCCCACTGCAACCTTTTCTGACCAGTCTGAAAGACCAGAACCAAATCAGCACTGCTGCTCCCACATTCACCTCACCTTCCATGTGTCTCAACAGTACATGCAGTATCAAAGGCCACCGGTGGTTGTATCAATGGCAATAGAGGTTCATTTCCGTTGTCCATCTGAAGATGGAGATCAGGCACAAGTGCAACTGAAGGCATCTGTGTCCTGGACCCAGGCCTGAACAAGTTCTGGGTTCACCTGTGTTCCTTGGTCCAGATGAGGGCTGCCAAGCCCCCAGTCAGAGCACCCTGAGCTCCCATTGCACGTATGTCCTATCAGGGCTCTTTTTGTAGAAAAAGCCCAGCAGGAACTCATTAGCATAATTGGCCACACCCAACAGCAGAAACTCATTAGCATATTAGGCCACAGCCCTGACAGCACATCTCATTAGCATATGAGGCCACACCCTTGTGTTACCAGAAGTGTGGTCATCCAGCCACACCCACCTTTTGCTTCTTATTCTGTTTACCTTGTTTGTTGTCAAAACCCAGGGCTTTTTTTGTAGCAGGAACTCCTTTGCATGTTAGGCCACACACCCCTAATGTAGCCAATCCTAATGAGTTTCTGCTGTTGGGTGTGGCCTATTATGCTAACAAGTTCCTGCTGGGCGTGGCCAATTTGGGAGCCAGCCGGAACTCCGTTCCTGCCCAAAAAGAGCCCTGGTCCTACTATCCCTCCCCGCCCCCAATAAATCTTAATATCCGTTCCAGGATCCAACTCCCTCTCTGAAGAGTGGAGATCTTAAAAGGCTTGCCTTAGGCTTGCCAACTCTGGGTTTGGAAATACCTAGAGATTTGAGGGGGGAGTCTGGGAGAGTGGGGTTTAGGGAGAGGAGGGACCTAGATAGTGCAGTTCACCTTCCAAAGCAGCCATTTCCTCCAGAAGTGGAATAAATGTTTTAAATAAATAAATAAGTGATTTATGCAGTCTGGAGTTCAGTTGTAATTCTCCGAGATTTCCAGCCCCCACCTGGAGGCTGGAAACATTAGGTAGCTTCCTCGCTTTGAGCTTTACATTCCTTTGCAGTTCGGTATATGTAGACAAGTCTGTTGACATTTACAGCAAGAGGGAGCTTGCAGTCTTGAGACTTTCAGGGAGAATGTGATCGTTCTTGGGGGGGGGGCGTTCTGCATTTGAGTTATCCTAAAGGTGCTGGGTCTTGGTTCCAATCAGTATCAGTGGGTTCCATGCTTACCACCACAGTCCGTGTTGCCAGCTGAGAACTCCTCCTATTCTAAGCCAGTCTTGGTCACTGTTTGTCATGATACTTTCATCCACGGAGACTAAACTTTTTAGCACTGTCCCAGGAACTTCTTATTACCAGGAAACACCTAGCAAAAAGCAAAAATTGTTACTGTGGTACAGTGTATTTTGAGGGTTGGCTCCATAATTACGAAGTCACAAAACATGTGAGGTGAGGCATTATACTAAGACAGCTTTGGATTTAACAACAGTCAGCCAGCAAAGTATATTTGAGAAATAGCAACTTGTAACAGTTCTTCCCTCAAGTGAGTCTTCAGACTGCAACAAGACATAACTTAAGAACAATACGAAGTCACTTAGCACTACATGTAGCATCAGTCAAGAGGTGATTTTATTAACAGAATGACAGTAGCATCTAATTTTAATGTGTAAAGAGCAGTAAGGAGTGAAATACATATGTCCTCCCCTGCACTTGAAAGAAGTAGTGCCTTTAAAGACACAGTAAGGAAAAATAATAAGTAGAAAGTTGCAAGGGTCACAAATTATGGCATGTACAGAATATCAGAAATATTCTGCACTTCTGTTTGGCAAATTGTTTTCATTGATGTTTTTTTGATATTACTGATTTCATTATTAGCATGCATGACCCTTTACAGAGGAGAAACTGATGTGTCCTTGCTCTCAGAAGCTTTCAGTGTAAAACTTGATGTAAGGAAGGCAACAACACTGTGGGAAGAGGGAATACATATGTACAGATTTTGCATTTGCACTTTTTATATTTTATATTGCAGTAAGAAATGCAAATGTAAACAAGGAACATTTCTTTTTCTAGTTTCTCTGACGAGTTTGTCTTTTCTTAATCAGCACAGGGCTCAGCTGATTCAGCATATAAAGACCGGGAGACAACACCCCATGTAGATGCTTCCTTAGGTTATCACAATATTCTTTTCTTCCCCAGTACATTTCATTCATATTTCCTGTGGGCTGGATTCATCCCCTTTCTTGAAGGACAGATCTCCCTGGGAAATCTACATCAGTCAAGGGAGCATAAACTCTAGCTAGATAATGATCCCCCTTTAACTGACTTTCCAAGCATTTAAATCAAGCCCACATCAAACAAAATGCTTCTCATTGTGCCATCATGTTGGTCATTCCACATGGCAGAGCATTCATGTGCAGCAGCCCAACATGTGCCCCAAAGCCCACAGCTTCCAAACCTGCCATTACTCCCTGCAATGGTCACCTCCCCTTTTCTAAAGCTTCATAACCAGACACCCCTGTACCTGTCCTCCATTATATTTATATGTAAGTATGTAAGTATTCATATGCATCCTTCACTATTACTTTCTCTGTACAATGCAGGGGTCATTTCGTAAAAAAAGAGCTAGGGGAACTCATTAGCATAACTCATTAGCATATGCCACACCCCCTGACATCACTGGAAGTGTGTCATAAGGCCACATCCCCTGACATCACCGGAAGTGTGTCATAAGGCCACACACCCCGCCCCCAATGGTCCTGGCTAGCGGGAGTGCAAGGAAGCCCCGCAAAGGCCCTCCCTGGCCCCAGGCAGGCAGGGGTGGGGAGAGGCAGGGAGGAAGCAACTTACCCTCCCTCTTCTCCTGCCTCCTCCTGGCTGAATGAGGGCTGGAAGCGGGGCGGCCGGAAGCAGGGGGCGGGGCTTCGTCATGTGCCCCGCCCCCCGTACCTCACCCGGGGGAACTGCGATCCCCCGCGTTCCCCCCCGAAATGACCTCTGGTACAATGTATACTTCCTTCAGGCAAGACCTGTGTCATTGCTGTGTTTTGTACAGCACCTTGTTAACAGCGAGTTGCTCCTGAGAGAACAGGGTTGCAATCCTAAGGTTCCGTTCACACTAGGCGATTTGGGCCGGGAGCGGGACAGTTCGGGGGCGGATCAAACCGGCGCGATCACAACACAACATCTGGGAAGCGTTGAGCTTCCGTCCCCGAACTGGCCCTTCCCCGCACAAATCCGCCTCAAGTTGAAACCACCTACCTTGGTGGTTCAACGGGAAGCCGCGCTACAAACCGGGCGTTTGATCGCCGGCGCATCCTTGCGCCGGCACAACCCCGGCCCGTAGCCGAACTGCGCATGCTCCGACATGCGCAGTTCGTCCGGTTCCCGGTCAGAGCCGTGTTTTCTCCCCGGCGTTTGATCGTGCCGGGGAGAAAAGGCGCCGTGGTCAGGGGATCCGTGGGATCCCGCCGCGGCGTCTCAACGTTGGCGCGGCTTTTAAAAGCCGCGCCTTTAGAGGCTTTTCCCCTGCCGTGTGGCAGGGGCCTCAGAACACTTTCCTGGGGAGCAAACCCCACAGAAGAAAATAGGACTTCCAAGTAGACCTGCATGGAATTGCTCACTGTCATTAATATCTCAGTAAATGTCATATTTTAAAGCTACTAATCACTGCACAGCAATAACTGAAAATTACAAGTCCTCATCTGGAAGATAATGATCTTGGAGGGGGAAAACAGTTTAGCAAGCATATATGAAGTGAGACCATTAGTCCTTTTGGCTCAGTATCATTTGTTGTGACTGTCAGCACTCCAGGGTCTCAGGAAAGATCTTTGCCGACACTTTCTGTCTAAAACCCTTCTCCTGGAGATGCCAGCATGCTCCTTCTGTGGTCAAAGCAGGTGCTTTAGCACTTACCCACAGTCTCTCCCAAACTGTGATTCCTCCCAGTTATCTTCTGCAAGGACTTTCTCTGCTCTGGATGTATCTTTCCTTCTGGCCGGTCTCACACATGAATACATGAAGCTGCTTTGTACCGAGTGAGACCACTGGTCTATCAAGGCCATTATTGTCTTCCATGACTGGCAGCAGCTCTCCAGGGTCCCTTTCACATTGCCTACAACCTGATCCCTGCTGTGGATTGAACCTCGGACCTTCTGCAAGCAAAGCAGATGCTCTACCTCTGTGCCACAGTCCCCTCCCCTGGCCCCTACAACCTCTTCAACCCATGTATAGTCTTTGACTTCTCTTTTTACATTCTTTCAGTGTGCAGACGTGGCAGCATCCAGTGTGCAGACGTGGCATTTCCAGTCTCCACTGCATCCTACAGAACATTCCTAGGGCATTCTCTTGTGGCAGGCAGTGTTCCCTCTAAGCTGAGCTAGCTCACACATTTTTGCCTTCGCTCAGGAAGGATGGCTCCAGAGCAAACTAATTTATGCAGTAGCCAAATCGCTCACTCACAAGTTTAATGCCAGTAGCTCACAAAGTAGAATGTCTGCTCACAAGACTCCACAGCTTAGAGGGAGCACTGGTGGCAGGTGCTTTTGTTTATTCTCCTCCTCTGTCCTGCCAAAAGCAAAAAAAAAGTATCTTGAGAAGCTGAAATCTTCCTTGGGATCCTGCTTAAAAGTGCTGTGCGCAGAACAGAATTAAGCTTAATGCCTGTCTGTTCTGAAGATATGTAGTGACCTGAGAGCTATGCCCTGGCCTATAACCTTTTCCCTGCAAACCAGCCAAATTCTTACTGTTCTATACCCATTGGTATCCAAGAGCCTGCAAGGAAGCTGCATCTTTTGCCTCCTGGTTTAATGGTAAGCCCGAGCCATGCTGAGGGACTGCAGCTGGAACAGAAAAGCGGCTAAGAAACCTCTGATCATGGTTTTCAGATTCATTTTTCAATATGGAAGGCTCACTGGTGTGGAGGGAAATGAATATGAGCCATCTTAATTGGAATATTTTATATGCTCTTTTTCATTTTGCACTATTATGAAAGAGCTTGGCTTATGAAACAAAAGTCATTTTTCAAGCCTCCTGATCTCAAACAAGCTATAAATGACACCAGAATAAGGATGTCAGCATCACTGATATACACCTTCACAGTGTAATTTGGCTTCAGCTGAAAACGTATGTCAAGCAAAAGGATATCCTTATTGATGGGGGGGGAGATCAGAGAGTAAGAAACATTTATGACTGAAAAGGGCTTTTGCTGCCACCCGGTTCTGTCCATTGCATCAAGAAAAGATCCAGTAAGTTTATTATGGTTGTTGGTTTCCTCCTGAAGCAGTCTAATTAGATTTGCTCACACACTGTTTTCATGTTGAGTGGACTGATCCATAAAGTGGATGTTCGGTTGCTTTATGCTATAGGTCCAGTTTGAACAACTTTGTGGAGGGACTGTGGCTCAGTGGTAGAGCATCTGCTTGGAATGCAGAAGGTCCCAGGTTCGAACCACAGCATCTCCAGTGACAAGATCTGGCGGAATGTGATGTGAAAGACCTCAGTCTGAGATCCTGAAGAACCGCTGCCAGTCTGGGTAGACAATGCTGACCTTGATGGTCCGATGGTCTGAATCAGTATAAGGCAGCTTCATGTATGTCCACATATGTTCATGTAACTTGGGCTAAAATGTGGGTTACAAGCAATGTTCCCTCTACGCTGTGGAGTCTTGTGAGCAAAAATTCTACATTGTGAGCTACTGGCATTAAAGTTGTGAGCGAGCGATTTGGCTACTGCATAAACTAGTTTGCTCTGGAGCCATCCTTCCTGAGCTAAGACAAAAATGTGTGAGCCGGAGGCTAAAAAACTGTGAGCTAGCTCACACTAACTCAGCTTAGAGGGAACATTGGTTACAAGTATGTGGATCAGAAGAAGCCTGGTCAACTCTGCATTGTCACCTTTGCCCGGCCAATAGAGAAATATACTTTGCATATTGACTCTTGATCCTGACCTTGACAACTCTCCACGACTCTCCACCTGTGACCCCAGCCTGGTCCTTATAGAAGACAGACTTCCTAACCGAGTTGCTTAGTTAATGCAAGCTGAATTTTAAATTTCTTTAAAATCCATAATAGGTCTTCAACCTTTGCAATATGAAAAACTGGGAAACATTGCACTTGTAATTAATGACAGATTGGCTGAACTTCATGCTCCTTTTTATAAATTGATATTAAAAAATCAAATGGATAGCATGCGACAAATACAAAAGCAAGATTAAAAATAAGTGACACAAACAGTGGAGGTTCTCAGGGGAAGGAGGATATTTGCCAAAGGGCTCAGCAATCTAAACTGAATATGTTCTGCTTATTACAGCCAATCAAGAACTTTCTGTTAGAGAATTTACAATCTCCATAGATTAAAAAAAACACCCTGTCCATGTATTTTGTTTATTTTACAGATAGGGAAAAGACATGGAAGGTTGAGAAAAAAACATCCCAGTTCAACTCATCAATTAAGCCTTCGTTCACATTTATCACTTATTAAAGTATTTCTGCATGTGTTGACAATCTCTTTCTAAATAGAAATCTCCATAAACTATGGGCTAGTTCAGACAAGCATGTTCATCCTTTGATTTATCCTCTCTTGCTTATTTAACCCTAGGTGACATGCAGCTGAACTTTTGAATTGGCTCTGCTGGAAAGCATCATATTTGAGATAATATGAATTTTTTTGCATTGCATCTACAATGGCTTGTTCATGTTATGGAAATTAGGAGCGCATGAACCTTTTCATGCACTCTCATCCACTGTGTTTATTTGTGGAGGGACAGAAGCGGTCTTCCAAATTACACACACACAGAGAGAGAGAGAGAGAGAGAGAGAGAGAGAGAGAGAGAGAGAGAGAGAGATGTTCTAAACCAAAACTCAGTTTATTCTATTACACTCTCTTAAGTAAGAAAACACTTTTGTAGCATTTCAATATTCAACACAAAATATTTCAACTGAAGTATAGTGTCCAGATCACGCAATGTGATGGTACCACTTTACTCTGCTCTGGCCTCACCTAGAGTATTGCGTTCAGTTTTGGGCACCACAATTTAAGAAGGATATAGACAAGTTGGAACACGTCCAGAGGAGAGCAACGAAGACGATGAGGGGTCTGGAGACCAAGTCCTACGAGGAAAGGTTGAAGGAGCTGGGTATGTTTAGCCTGGAGAGGAGACGACTGAGGGGTGATATAATACCATCTTCAAGTACTTGAAGGGCTGTCATCTAGAGGATGGCATGGAGTTGTTTTCTGTTGCCCAGAAGGTCGGACCAGAACCAATGGGTTGAAATTAAATCAGAAGAGTTTTCAGCTAAACATTAGGAAGAACTTCCTGACAGAGTGGTTCCTCAGTGGAACAGGCTTCCTCAGGAAGTGGTGGGCTCTCCTTCTTTGGATGTTTTCAAACAGAGGTAGATGGCCATCTGACAGCAATGTGGATTCTGTGAACTTAGGCAGATCATGAGAGGGAGGGCAGGAAGGGTTGCCTCAGTGCTTAGTTCTTGTGGGCCTTTTTTACATGCCCTGGGAAATGCTGATTGCCACTTTGGGGTCAGGAAGCAATCCTGGAGATTTTTTGTCATCTTCTGGGCATGGAACAGCAGTCATTGAGGGTGTGGAGGGGGAGTTTTTGTGAATTTCCTGCATTGTGCAGGGGGTTAGACTAGATGACCCTGGAGGTCCCTTCCAACTCTTTGATTCTATGAACCCCAATACATAAATAGTGCACTTGAAGTTCTATAAAGGATATCCTTGGTAGCTCTGTCAAGACCCATAACAGAGGGTGGTTGGCCAGAACGACCAGGAACAAAACTAAATTCAGGCACTAAGTACCCTTTTCTAACCATAGGAGCTAACAAAGCTCAGCCCATTCTTTCTCTCTTTGGGGTCAGGAAGGTCAAGGAAAGCTGGGTTAAGCTAGGTTGACTCAGAGAGTCAAGGTTGACTAAGTGAGTCTCAGGAAGCTAGCTTCAGATACTTTGTCTATTTAGAATTTGATAGTGACTCCTGACCTCTGCAATGTATAAATATTCCCAGAAGACAAAAGTCATGTGAGGCGAAAATCATGTACACAGGCAAGGGGTGCTATTTTTATTTAGCCCAAGGATCCAACCGAATGAAGCCAAGCCCTGGGCAATATAGTGAATATGAGTGCAGGGACTCAGCAGTACTGTGCTGCAGGTGTAAACAATTAACTGTGCCGCATCTCTGCAACCTAATTGGTTGAGCTCCTGGTACTTCAGCAGGGCAATCATCCTAATCCCATTGTTCTTGCGGACCAGAAAAAGATGTCTGTGTTGCTATGGGAACTATAAAGCATTTAAATAATTAACACATCAATTAGCTGTCTAGCTGAAATGTTGTGACTCAGAACCTACGCACACTAGCATGTCATTAGGGCACTGGCTTAGTAGAGCAAAAGTGACACTGTCTGTGTTAGTTCCCACTGGGAGTAACCTCTTAGTGGCTTCTACCACAGTTGTTATATATATATATTTTAAAGTACCCGAAGGTACACTTTTATTATTTTCTTATGCTCCTAAACACAGACATAAACAACTACAACAAACAACATATATGTCAAGAGACTTGTTACATTTTATTCTCTAGTTCCATTATATTATATTACTACATACTCAAATAATATTTTTGCCATGTCCGCTTAATCTTTAACTCCATTCACATTATACCAGTCATATCATCTCTTCCAAGTTTTTTGAAATGTCCATTTCTTCGTACCTCTCATTTCCATAGTTAATTTATCTATTTCCGCTGCTTCTAAAAGTTTACTGATATACTCCTGTTTGGTTGGTGTTTCTTGAGTCTTCCAATATTTGGCATACAATATCCTTGCCACCGTTGACATATATACAATCAGGTATCTATCAGTTTCTTCAAATTCTTTTGGAAATATATTGAACAAGAGCACCTCTGGAGTGAAGGGGATGTTACATCTTGTTACAGTTGTTATATTGATGGGGAGGAAATGACACAGCTAACGATATAGAGTGAGAGAAAAGTTATAATGGATTCAGGTGGGTAACCGTGTTCGTCTTAAAGGTTCCACTGGACTCGAACTTTGTTCAGAAAGAATTACAAGGTAGTGATTACATTCGGTATCTGGAAAGTGTGCTTTAACTTTTCAATGGAACCTGGCAACTTGAAAAGGATACTCCTCTTAAGGCCTGATTTCCCACAGCTACAGTTTCCTCAGAGTAAGACAAATATAAACAATGTATACTTTACAGTTATTCAGGACGGGAAACCAGGCAACTTTTAAAACTTATCTTAATCTACAGCCTGTTCCATTCCAAATGCTCAGTGTGGTTAATGCTTAAAGGAAATAACACACTGAAAATCTATTGTATTTTTACCCGGCCCTTCTGCTCAGGGTGAGGATCAGTTATGAGGTAAGCTAGGCTGACAGAGAGACTACTTGGCCTAAGGGAACCCAAGAGGCTTCATGCTTCATGACTGAGTGGGTATTTGAACCCGAGTCTCCCCGGTCCTGGTTTGATGCTCTCTAATCATTACTCCCTGACCTGGAGGGCCCAGGCTAGCCCAGTCTTATCAGACCTCAGAAGCTAAGCGGGGTCAGCCCTGGCTAGTATTTGGATGGGAGACCTCCAAGGAATACCAGGGTCATGATGCAGAAGCAGGCAATGACAAGCCACCTCTAAAGTCTCTTGCCTGTACAGGGTCACCATAAGTCAGCTGTGACTTGACGGTATTTTCCACCACCAATCATTACTCTTCACTCGTGCAAAATACTAACTGGAGAAGTATGTGTACATGCTACTGCTTTCTGGTTAGTAAAGGTCTTCTTATTTAACAACAGGTAAGACTTCCTCACTGTCTTAAACTGGATGGGGGTAGGAAGAGAAGTAAGTAAGCCCAAAACTGTAGGCTAGGAATAATAGACATAGTTAATTATTGGAGCAACTCTATGCCACTTTTCTCCTCAAGACACCCAAAATGTCGTACAGAAAATTCCACATAACCAGGGCTATTTTGGGGCAGGAACACACAGGAACAGAGTTCCGGCTGGCTTCAGAGCTGGCCACGCCCACTACAGCCAAAACCTCTGCATGCATGGCCACAGAGGGAAGGCCTTGAGAGTGACACCCCCCCGGTGACTCCGAGGTGGGTGGGCCGGGGGGGCCTGGAAGGATTGGGGAGGCATATAGATGCCTCCCTGTGCCTTCCCTGGCCTGTCCAAAAGCCAGATTGCCCAGGCTCCCGGCAAGGGGGGAGGCCTTTCTTCAGGCCCCACAGCTGGCCATGGGCCGGGGAAGGCGAGGGGGCGGGCAGACCTTTCCTGGGGGCCCTCTTCAACTTATCTTGTTTCTTCTTCCTCCTCATAGCCTGACTGAGGGCTGCTGGGAGCAGGGGGCAGGGCTTGCTGCATGTGCCCGCCCCCTGGGCTCCTTACTGCAGGAGCATCACTCCGGTGAGCTCCGTCAGGAAATGAGCCCTGCTTGCAAGGAAAGGAGAACAAACTCAGCTCATATGGAACTCAGCTACTACTATCTTCCTGCCAGCAACCCAGCAGAATTTTCCTCCACTGCAGACTAAATACTTGCAGCAGGAGGAGCACATACTTAGGCTGCGGACACACTACAGGCTTGGTGCGATCTGACCACGCCTCTAATTACACCATTTTATTTTGTAACAGGAAGTTTTGATCAGACATTCCACCCTGAACCAGCTTCAGTGTGCGTTCACCCCATGGTTGATAGTTCAGATTGTTGTGGCATCCTTTTTTTGTCTTTCACCCATGCGAATAAGCGTGTATCTGAAGCTCTAGCTCCTTTTTGACAGAACCACAATTCCTCTTCAAAGTACTCCAGCCCCTCTCAGCCTCTTTCTTCGCTTTGCCTCTCTTTCTTGGAATACATGGGCACTAAAGGCAGAGTTACATGGGAGTAGTCCCATTTACTTCAGTACATTTACTCTTTTGTCAATCATGGGATGCTCTGAAACAGCAACTCTGATACAGAAACAGGAGAGGGGGAGATTTGTTGCTCAAAAGCAACTCCTCCAGGGCTCCCAATCCAGAAAGACTACATGGCCGCTTGGATGTACAAGCAGTGATTGACAACAGGGGCAATTATGCATTTATGCGCACATTGCTACATGAACAAAAATAAGGAGAGGAAAATGGAAGGTTCAGACCTCCCAAATGGCTTGACTTTGCAACAGGAAACTTCAGACAGCCGGAAATGTGGGGTGAAAGTGCTGGCATCCGTAAAGATCGGACTTTCCCCAGTGTTTATTAACTCCACTTCGAAGATGGGACAGAACAGGGTGGCAATGACTGGAGGCAATGACAGGAGGCAGATGTCACTGTCTGATCACGCTCTTTAAATCCAGAAGAGAACAGCAACGATAGTAGAACAAACTGCTCATGTGACCGTATCCACAGTCTAGGTAGAGCTCAGCTAGAAGCAGCTGGAAAACCCACAAGACCCAGTTCTCTCTGTGTTTGTGTGTGTGTGCATAACAGCCTGTGAACAAGCTAAGTGAAAGAGGTATAGCAGTAGAAGAGGTATACTTACCAAGTAAAACCATTCTTATGCTTTCATAATCCACTGACATATTTAACACCTGTCAGTCTGGCCAACACTGCTTCAAACAGGATATACACTGAAGGCATATATGTTCCACATGCTGACTCCCTCACCCCATAAGGAGAACTGCAAGGTTGTCCTCACTTCCTGTGTGTAAGAAAGTTTCCTTCTGTTGAAGTGACAGATATGCTTCCTACAACCTATCTCCATATACATACATAAGTGCTGTTAATTTGCAACCAGCTTATAGCAACCCAGCCCAGGGCCTTTCGTAGAATCAGAGTTGGAAGGGGCCATACAGATCTTCTAGTCCAATGCAGGACCAACCTAAAGCATCTCTGACAAATATTCAAGACAAGTGAGAAGCAGAGGTGGTTTGCCATTGCATTCATTGGCAGAGTCTTCCTTGGTGGTCTCCCATCCAAATACCAACCCTGCTTGGCTTCTGAGATTTGATGATATCAGGCTGTACCATGCTGCCCTTCCCTCCTTATCGCTCTCTATGGGATACAATAAAACCAAGGTTGGCGAGGTTGGCTGCTTGCTCAAGCCTGTTTTTTCCCTGTGGTGCCACCTGTATGGTGAAATGGCCTTCCTGCATTTATCAGGAAGAACCACACGTTGCTGATTATTAGAAAGTGACACAAGGCTAATCTTTTCAGAAGAGTGAGCAGCTAATATTTTTGATACACGCTTTGTTTTCATGGATCGTTTTAATATGGTGTAAAGTAACTTTCTTGTTTTAAAACATCGTATGCTGTTTTATATATTGCTGTGAATTGCTCTGAGTCCCGTTTTGCAAGAACCTACTACCACCACCACCAATTGTCCTGTGGTGACAATGAGACAATTGGGATGGCCTATTATAAAGATCTAGCCACGATACTGCGACGAATCGGTACCGCTGAAGCGTAACATCTATAGGGCAATATCTGTAGGTCACCATCTTGATACGACTAACTGGGTAACATCACTGAGCCCTTTATTATCGTTAAGAATGTTGTTTTATCGTTTTTAATGTTTCATAGTGAGCCGCCCTGAGCCCGTTCGCAGGGAGGGCGGGATAGAAATATAATAATAAATAAATAAAATAAATAAGAAAGGTGTCCTGTAAATACAGAATGAGATGGGGGCTGGTGGGTGGAGTCCTGAGGTACCAGAATGTTTCTAAACACCTCAGATCACAGGTGACAAATTACTCCCCCCCACCATGAAAAACTCCCTGCAAGTAGGAAACTACCACAACAAGAAGTAGGTTGGGAAAGAACTTTTCACAACAATATGCTGGGTTACTTTCAGGGAGCTTTTTTAGAAAGAAATGAGCATCTCCTCACATAACCTGAATTGGTACAAATTATTCTAGCACCTTAGGACTATTATTTCATGCTGTTGGGAGTGGAGCTACTTGGCTCTATCAAGGAGAGTGCAATATAAATGCACACCGAAAGTAATGACATCGCCATTCGTACCTTGTGCTGGACTAATAAATTATGTCACTATGACATATGCAGGGGTCCCCAATGTGATGCCCATGGCACCATGGTACTCGTCAACACCTTTCCTGGTGCTGGCCAAGTGTTTTTGCAAAATGGGTGGGGCCAGGTGGAGCTTTTGCCCAGCAAGGCTTCAGATTGGCCGTTGGAGATTTGATGCCCTGTGCAGATTTTTAACAATGTTGCTTTGGCAGTTGCTCTTACCACAGCACAAGGATTTTCACTGTGTGACTGAAGGTAAGCTGTGGTAAACATTTTGTGGCTGTCTCTGCCTCCTCCGGCAGCCATTTGGTGAAAGTCCTTTTGTGGCTGTGCCCACTATGGTGTGTCAGAATTCCAAAGGTGCCGATAGGCTGAAAAAGATAAGGGACCGCTGCTCTAGATGAAGTGGTTCACAGCATAAATACAATTAAAATTAAAGGCTCAGATCTACATAACTGGCTCCTTTCCCACCTCCCTCTTCTGCTACAGTATTCTCAACTACCTAAAATTGTGCCTCCTCATAAAATGGGAGGGTGCAGTGAGAGAAGAACCCAACAAAAAACTTGTCTCCCCCCTCTTTCAGGAGTAAAAGTACCCTTCTGTGAGGAGAACAGAGGTCTAGGATCCACGCCAAAGACAACAAATCCAACAAAAACTAAACCAGTCTGCAATAAAATCTACCAACCCCCTAGGGCTGCCAAGTCCCCCCGGGGGGTGGGGAAAACCCCACCCAGGAGGCCTGTTCCCCGGCGGCGCCGGATCGGGCCCCGGGGGGAACCCCACCCCCAAATCACGTCACACGGAAGTGACGTAAGCACGTCCGGGACGTTGGGGGCGGGGCCACAATCATCCGAGGGAAAACTCTATGGTTTTCGCGTGCACAAAAACTCCCAGAGCAAGCCGGGACTCCCCCGCTCCAGGAGAGGTGAGTACTTGGCAACCCTACAGCCTCCCCCCCAAAAAAAAGAAATATGAGAGCAACAAGAATGAAGAGGATAGCCTGACCTGGATAGTCAGATCTCGGAAGCTAAGCAGGGCTGTGCCTGCCAAGTTATTGGAAGGGAGACCTCCAAGGGATACCAGGGCTTGGACGCAGAGACAGAAAATAGTAAGCCACCTCTCTGAAATGACCAAGCCGCTCTAGGGGTTGCCAGAAGCCAACACATACACACACACAATACTCACCCCCCCCCCAAAAATGAAGAGGATTGAAACCAATGACATGGGTAACATGTAGAACTGTAAATGAACAGAAACCGGGTGCATGTGCACATATGTACTTTTTGATGTCACACTTAGTTCAGTCCAGCATTCCTCTTCAACAAAAAAGGAGGACACTCAAAGCTTTTCCATTTAGCAGGCACTTGAGGTGTAAATAGAAATTGGGCTGTTTGTGACAGAAAATGCAACGTTCCCACATGGACAATTTGTACTCCCAGTATGAAAGAGCTGAAGTTGCAGCTGAGTCCCCTCTGTGTTTCAGCCTCCTTTTGAATGGAACTGAGGAGCATGGTGCGCATGCTCAGGCCTCTCTGAAGCATGCGAAAGAAGAAGATGGCCAAGCAAATTGACTTGCCTTTAGCAGCAGTACATTATATATATACTGACAAAAGAATGTAGAGAATGTCTTTAATTTTTTTTATGAAGGCAAGAAAATTGCTAGTGGGAATGAAACAACAATAAAATGGCATTGACATCTCCCATATGGGCTGGCACCCCTTCTTCTCACAGTATTTACTTTCACTCACAGAAAGGGAAGTTTTTACTGTTCCTTCACTTTCACTGAAGCCCCCCAACTTTGTTTCTGAGGATCTACTGCCCCATGGGGGCATAATTTCACAGGGCACAGAGGACTGCAGTGTGAGGAGGGAAACAGGAAAGTTAATTTTTATGCAGCACAGCTCCATTCATGTGGCGCACAGTCCAAGCCCTGGCATGGCAGAAGACTGAAGCACAATCCATTCCTGGCCTTTAAAGCTCTGAACAGCCTTGCACAGGAGTATCTGAAGAACTGCCTGCTTGTATGTGTGAACTGGAGTTGCCAGCAATCTCTCCCAGCTGTGGGAAAAACAAAAAGGCATTGGCATTGCATGCACAGTGATGTCACATCCAGGGGAAACTCAGACGTGATGTTGGGTAGCTCTAGAAATCACCAGAAACTCTATGGTAAAACCACCGAGTTTCCAATTATTCTCAGAGCTACCAAACATCACTTCTGGGTTTTCCTTGGATGTGATGTCATTGTGCACACAACGTGCCCCCCCCCACAGCTCCCACTGGTTGCCAGGTATGGCATGGACTGGGAACCCTAGTGTGAACCTTCTTTATTGTGGCACCAAAATTATGGAATTCCCTCACCAGGGAGATTTCTCTATCCTCTTCTATGATTGTTTTCCACCAATAGGTGAAGACTCTCTTGTTTTGTTTGGCATTTCCTCACTGATTCTCATTGACCCTTCCTCTCATCCAAGTGTTTTGTGTGTTTTGTTTTAATATCTTTAAATCACTTTTATATATTTACATGTGCTTTTAATCTTATTTTACTGTTTTTATTCTTTGCCACCTTGGGGACCTTGAATTGGGTGGAAATGCCCCTTAAAACTGTTTTAAATAGACAAATGAAACCTGGCTAATTATTAAGATCTTCAGCAGATGCCCTGCACTGTGTACCTTAGTTCTTTGGAGACAAGATTGCTGGCTACTAGAGACTATCGCGATCCCTTGTCTGTGGAATTCCCATCCTGCATCTGTTCATTTGGCACCTATTCTTTTGAAGGTTAGGTGCCAGGTGAAGTGGCTTTCGTTTTCATAGGCCTTTGGGGATAATCATCTGCTCTCCCACTCCATCATCTGTTCTCTTTGTTGCTGGTTAGTTAGTGGTTAAAGCCATTCTCATTTGATTGTAGTAGGTGATATGAGTTTTTAATGATAATTTGTAAATTGTCTTAAGAATTATGATTCCAAGGGGAAAGGACAATGAAATTAATCATATGAAGCTAGGTTGCCTGCTAACCTGAGTGGCGACAGAAGAAAAATGTTTTAAAAATACCAGGATCGTGGGTATTGTGACATCACTTCCCACTTTACCATAGAGTTTCTGGTAAAAATAAAATAAATTGTCCCACATTTTAGCGTCTTCAGGTGGTGGATTGACACGTCCAGATTGGAATAACCCCCCGATTCTAGAGGTCATGTGGCTACTTCTTGTGATGTCCAATTTCTGTTCTTTGTTTGCCACCTTACTTTGAAAACAGTCTAAGAAGCTGTGGCTCAACAGCAGGGCATCTGCCTTGCATGGAAATGGTCCAAGGTTCATATCCTGGCATCTCCAATATCACAGTCTGAAAGACCTCTACAGAAGCCCAGGAGAGTTTCTGCCGGTCAGAGCAGACAGTACTGACCTTGATAGGCCAGTAGTTTAGCTCAGTAGAAGGCACCTTAATCGGTTCATGGGCATTCTCTTTCCTGCAGAGAGTTGCAGATGGTAAACATATTGGTCTGCAGAAGAACAGCTAGATTTCGAGTCCAACAAAGGTTTTGGGGAGATAGCATCTGATGAAGGGAGCTTTGACTCCCAAAACCTTATACCCCATAAATCTTGTTGGTCTATAAGGGGCTTCTGGACTCAGATCTGACAGGCTAGATGTGCCCATTCCCCTCAGCCTGTCTTTTACCGGATTTGCCTTCTAACCCTTTTATAATTTTTTTGTAGAACTGCTCTGAAGTTTCGTCCAGATTGTCTATTTCCTTTTATCTTGAATCATTATGTAGTTATTTCTCTCTCCAGAAAACAATGATGGAAACTTGTTAAAATATGAACTGTAATTTACCTTTCCCCCCCCCCACCCTTCATTTTAGCTATATTTTCCCTATGAGCTAATCCACTTTCATTTCTTTGTGTATGCAGGCACAATTCTTTTCGGAGACACTTGCCGAGGCAAATGCAAGTGTCCAGTGTTGATTTTAACATGGGGACAGATCCAGTTTTACAGCGGGGGGAGACAACCACCAGCATTGGAAGGATAAAACCTGAACTTTACAAACAGAAGTCTGTGGATTCAGAAGGCAAGAAAGAAGATGTGAAAACCTGTGGGAAACTTAATTTCACCCTTAAATATGACTACGAGAATGAACTGCTGGTCGTTACCATTGTCAAAGCCTTGGAACTACCTGCTAAAGACTTTACAGGTACTTCAGATCCCTATGTGAAAATTTACCTTCTTCCAGACAGGAAAAAGAAGTATCAGACACGGGTGCACAGAAAGACCTTGAATCCTGTCTTTGATGAAACCTTTCAATTTCCTGTAGCCTACGATCAGCTTTGCAACAGGAAACTGCATTTCAGTGTGTATGATTTTGACAGATTTTCTAGGCACGATATGATTGGGGAAGTTATTCTGGATAATTTTTTTGAAGTCTCTGATCTCTCCAGAGAAGCCACAGTATGGAAAGACATCCACTGTGCCACTACAGTAAGTAGTACTGGGTCTTAAAAATGTCCGTTATTATATGTTCATGTCTCCTCCGTACTTAATGGGACCACCACTACACTTGGTGCTATAGTGATTCAAGTGTTGGAACAGGATCTGGGACACACAGTTAATCCTCTGTCATCCATGGAAGCAGGGCCATAGCCAGGACTTTGTAATTCAGGGAGCGTTTAAATAAGTCGGGGGGCACTGATGTCACAAAATAAAAATAAAAAATTTTAAACTCACTTTTGCAGCATTCGCAGTCTGCTTGCCTATGCGGGGAAGGAAGCTGTTCTTGGGGAAGGGGTGGCAGTGGGGAGTCCTCCAGGTGGCCCAGAGAGTTGGGGGGCCTGGGGACTGCATGGAAGTCAGGGGGCCTTGGCAGGAAGTCAGGGGGCCTGGCCCCGAAATGCCCCACTGTAGCTACAGGCCTGCATGGAAGATTGCTTGGTGGCGTTCGGCCAGTCATTCTCTCTCTCTCTCAGACCAACTCTCACAGGGTTGTTGTGCTGATAAAATGGAATAGGGGAAATGATGTTGTAAGCTGTTTTGGGTCTCTGTTGGGGATAAATAACTCAATAAATAAACACATATGCAATTCATCAGTATACTCCTGACTACAGATTTTATTTTTTTTCCTATACTGTCCCTGTAGAAAAATGAGAAATATATTTAACTGACTAGTGGGTGAAGCCCTGACCTGGCTAGCCCAGGCTAGCACAATCTCTTCTGATCACGTCAGTGGGAGCATCACAAGGTCTGGATTTTAGACTGGGATCAGAAAAGACCAAGATATTTTCTGGTTTCTTTAGGCAAGGAGGAAATAGCTTGATTTGCTAAGATCCATCAGAAAACAAGACAAAAGGAATTTGCCCATCTCTGCTTTGCACTTTAAGCTATCTCCCTATAAGAAGTTATGGGGACAGGACATAGCTCAGCAGTAAAGCATCTGCTTGGCATGCAGAAGGTCCAAGATACAACCCCCGGCTTCTCCATTTAAGTGGATCAGGGATAAGGTAATGTGGAAGACCTCAGCCTGAGATGCTGGAGAGATGCTGCCAGTCAGAGGAGGTAACACTCACCATTAGAGACTAATGGTCTGACTCAATATGGGCAAGAAAGACACTGGCAGTCTTTAAGCAGTGGCTGTACTAATACTCATCAGGGATGCTATAGGCTGATCCTGCATTGAGCAGGGGGTTAGACTAGATAGCCTGTATGGCCCCTTCCAACTCTGTGATTCTGTGGGTAGCTTCATGTGAAGTCAGCACAAACCACCTTCTACAGTACTGTGTAGTTATACCGTATCTCAAGGCTGCAGTGAGCTATTCTTGACAACAGGGATACTAGCAGGGTACCTGCAGAGGATTTGATTTGGTTAAATCTAGGTATAATCTCATCTTCACAAGTTCTATCAGGTCTCTGGTGGCCTTTGGTACTTACAAAGAGCTCCAAGCCAGTGAACTTCATGGCAAGAAGGGATTTAAAGCCAGGCCTCCCCAGTCTGACACTAGAGCCATTACACTGTTTGCTAGTGGCTGCCAACATGATGAAAGAACTTGCGAATTTGTGCTGGGGTCAGTTTGGTGGCAAAATACATTTCTGGTCCTTGATCGCTGTCCAAACAATAGAATGATAATAAAAACGCTGGCCAGAGGAGAGGCAGGGCTTAGTAGTAGAGCATCTGATTGCATGCAGAAGGTCTCAGAAGGTTCAAAGCCCTACTCCCGCATTTCCAACTAAAATGATCAGGTACAAAGACCTTCTTGGGAGGAAAGCGATGGCGAACCTAAACAGTATGATAAAAAGTAGAGACATCACCCTGCCAACAAAAGTCCGCATGGTCAAAGCAATGGTATTCCCAGTAGTCATGTATGGCTGCGAGAGTTGGACTATAAGGAAGGCCGAGCGCAGAAGAATAGATTCTTTTGAACTATGGTGCTGGAGAAGACTCTTGAGAGTCCCTTGGACTGCAAGAAGAACAAATCAGTCAATCCTCCTTCAGAGGACGGCGGAAGACAGGAAGGCTTGGCGTGATCTGGTCCATGGGGTCACGAAGAGTTGGACTTGACTGTGCGACTGAACGACAAAAACAAAGACCGCTATGCGAGATCCCACAAAAGAGCTGCCAGTGTAAAGGCAGCTTCGTGTTTTCATGTACATATCCCTGTTCTAAACTATGCATTATTGTAGAAGGCTTTGGATAGTGCACCATCGTTAAACTATGTCTTAAAAAAATACAAGAGATTGCAACATTAAATTCGTGGACTTTCATGTGATTTGTGACATAAGCCTTTAACTTTAGCTCTCCCTAGAAGCTACAATGACTAAAATGAGGGTGGATAGTGCACCATCGTTAAACTATGTCTACAAAATATACAAGAGTTTGCAACATTAAATTTGTGGACTTTCATGTGATTTGTGACATGAAGACACATAAGCCTTCAACTTTAGCTCTCTCTAGAAGCTACAATGACTAAAATGAGGGCATCATACTTTGGTCACATTACGAGAAGACAAGAGTCACTGCAAAAGACAATCTTGCTAGGAAAAGTTGGAGGCAGCAGGAAAAGAGGAAGACCCAACATGAGATGGATTGACTCCATCAAGGAAGCCATGAGGGTCCTCCATTTGCAAGACCTGAGCAAGGCTGTTGACAACAGGATTCATAGGGTTGCCATAACTCAGAAGGAACCGGACAGCACTTAACACACACGAGCCTTTAGTACGCCATCCAAGGGTTGTTGAAATATATAATGAAGGCCCACTAGGATGCAGAGAGGGAAGGACTATTTTCCCACACAGAATGGTCCCAGAGTCTCAAGGCAACCTTGTAGGCTGGCAAACACTTTTTCTTGAGCAAGAGTCTGATACTGTAGGATGCCACTGGCTGAGTTTTGCTAATCTGCATGCAACCACACATTATTGCTGTCTTCAGCTCCTGACAGTACAAGTCCCTCCAGCATTCTGAGACACACGAAGCCAATTACGTCATGTGGCTTCATGTGGCAGTGTCTTGATTCGGTGTTAATGAACTGCTGTTTTAGAACTTTAAAACCTAGCCCTCCCAGTTTATTTTTATAAAAACAAAACAGAGGTTGGAGAGATCAGGTCACTCGGCTGGAAAAGTTCTTCATGTAGTAAAGCAAAGATTAAACTGTAGTTTTGATTATTTCAGAACAGACGTCTCCATGCATTGGCTGCTCTGAGATTCTGGCAAACTTTGGCTAGGCATCTTTGGTGGGTCCCCTTAAATTGGAAGCATACACACTGAGCATTTTCCCTCACTGGCTCATTTTGAACATCATACAAAGCATGACTGTCTGAATGCAGGCAACTCCAATAACTATGGCCCATTAGGCTCTATCAAACCAGGATCATTAGAGCCTATCAAACCAGTAGAAGTTGGTTTATTAACACTAACTCCTAATTGTGCATAATAAATTAACATGAATATCCTGGCTTGTCCCCCCCCCCCGCTGCCCCTTCTACAATGGGGTGAGGGCATGGTTCAGTGGAAAAGCATCTGCTATGCATGCAGAAGGTCTCAGGTTCAATCAACAGCATCTCCAGTTAAAAGGATCAGGTAGCAGATGATATGAAAACCTAAAATCCTAGAGAGATACTGCCAGTTACAGTAAACAATATGACCAGTGGTGTATCTCAGTACAGCAGCTTCATGTGTGTTCATGTGTTCAGCACAGGCAGGATACAAGCTGAGTTTCTGCAGGGTAAGCAGAGGGAAGACCAAACTGATGATGTCAGCACATTATGAGGCAAGCCAGGATCTGAATAGTTTCCCAAACTAACCACACTTTATAAATCATGCTGACATATCTTGTCTACAATGAACCGGTACCTCTGAGTTTGGTTGGTTCTCTATGTAAAAAACAACTGAGAGGGCAATGAAATCTTTGCAACAACTTGCACCCTAGAAAAAGTCAAGTCTAGCCATGCTCCCTTTCCTAAGTGGCAAATATTTTAGGCCAGCTAGGCCACCAGGGACTTTTAATGCCATCAAAGCACCTGTTCGTTCCATTCTTTGGTACCGAATGTGACTGTGGTCCTGTGTAGGAACTGGCACAAACCAGCTCATGAACTGAAATTCGTCACGAATTTTGGGCAGTTTGTGGTTCATGAAGCGATGTTCGTGGAAGGGCACACGAATATTTCATGAACCTGGGTGCTTGCACACGCTTAGAGGTACTTTCTTTATCAAGAGATTTGGATTTTCTTGGCACTGAAAAGAGTTTCCAAGGCTGCGGTCACACGTAACAGAAGCCACACAAGTGAGACGGAAAACAGCCGGAGTTTCCAAGCGCGATCTCACCAGCACATCTGGGAAGCGTAGCACTCCCGTGGCTCAACCAAGGCTTCCAGCCGAAACTGCGTGGCAAAAAACTAGTACCTAAAAACAACTGAGAGGGCAATGAAATCTTTGCAACAACTTGCACCCTAGAAAAAGTCAAGTCTAGCCATGCTCCCTTTCCTAAGTGGCAAATATTTTAGGCCAGCTAGGCCACCAGGGACTTTTAATGCCATCAAAGCACCTGTTTGTTCCATTCTTTGGTACCGAATGTGACTGTGGTCCTGTGTAGGAACTGGCACAAACCAGCTCATGAACTGAAATTCGTCACGAATTTTGGGCAGTTTGTGGTTCATGAAGCGATGTTCGTGGAAGGGCACCCAACACAAATATTTCATGAACCTGGGTGCTTGCACACGCTTAGAGGTACTTTCGTTATCAAGAGATTTGAATTTTCTTGACACTGAAAAGAGTTTCCAAGACCGAGATCAAGTAAACATGTGTCCAAGCGTGTATTTTCCTCTCCACTACACAATGATTGCCACTCCTGTATACCTGGGATCAGGAAACTGGACTTCCATATCAATGGTTAAATTTTCTACATCAATGGTATTTTTTCTAGAAAATTTATATGAGCCCTGGAGCCGCTTATGACCATTTCCCATGTTACAGAACAACAAACTTGGGTTTGCCACAAACTGTTCACACTCTGCAGGGAGATGCACTCGGTGTCCTAATAAATACAGCATGCATTTCAGACTTGTATTTTGACACACTGACACTTAACACGTTTATGTGCACCCTTAAAAATAAAGATACTCTAACTATCCTAATAGGGAAAGTTTCTTTCTATGAATTCAGCACATCACACACCCATGTCCTTATACCCCCACTCTTCTCTCCAATAGGGCCCCAATGTGACTTAAAACATTCTCCGTTTTTCCATTTTATCTTCACAACCCTCTGAGGTAGGTTAGGCTGAGAGTGTGTGATTGGCCTAAGGTCACACAGCAAGCTTCCCTGGCAGACTGGAACATCTCCAAGATGCTGCTCTGACACGTAACACTATTTGTATATAGACAGTGCCTCTGCAAATGCAGCACTTTCTTTCTTTTTCTTTTTGAAATCCCCGGAGGGATATTTTTATGATTTTTATATAAGACTACTAAACTACAAAGAAAATATAAGGGAATGGAACAACATTTAGGGATAAAGGAAAGATAACCAGACTATACTAAAAACCCAAGAGAAGGAGATCATATCTGTGTTAATGTAAATGTTATTAATAAAAGTGTTAGTACAACAATATACTTGTAGAGTTCTTGTTTGTCTCGGCTTCAATGTTAGTATATAAGTTATTATGAGAGAACTTTCTGAGCATCTTCTTGTTATTTGCTTCAAAAGGCCATTTTCAGAGTCCTTCTGCCTTTACTTCCGGTTTTCTGTCTCTGAAATCATATGTAGCTTTCATTGCGCCTGCACCCATTTCAACAGCAGAGTCTTCATCCGTTCCAGAGGTAGCGGAGTCACTTGATTCTGATTCTTCCTCTTTGGATTCTTCCTCCAATCCCAACTGACATCTCAAAAATTCTTTGGCTTTAAAAAAGCAGTCAATCTTTTCTCTTTTGTCGTTGATTTTAAAGATGACACCCTCAAGGATCGCCCACCTGTACGAAATTCCATTGGTTTGAAGAAAAGAAATTAAGTCCTTATAGCTTTTCCTCTTTTGGCGAATTTCAAATGGAATGTCTTTTAAGGTTTTAAGGTTTGTATTCCCCAGTTTCAGTGGAGTTGCTGAAGTCGCTTTTAAAATAGCATCTCTGGTCTGTCTTCTTGAGAATCTAACCACAATTTCTCCAGGCAGGCTATTTTTTTAATATAATTGGAGTATGCCATATAGGCAGTCTCCATCTCTTTTACTACTTCATCCGCTGTTGAGCCTATTGCTGGAGCGATGATCTCACTGAGAAGCTTCCTCAGATCCTCCTTTTCCGATTCAGGCACTCCCTGGAAACTGAGAATCATATTGGCTTTTTCCATTTGAAGCTGTAACAAACGGTTTTCTTGGAAGTTTAGTTTTGCTTCAACTCCCCCCATTCTTTTCTTCATTTTCTTATTCGTGTTGTCTATCTCTTTAATTCTCTCAGTCGCATGCTCCACCTTCTTCTCCGTTTCTTCCAGTTGGAGCTGCTGGGATGCGAAGTTTTGATTCAAGGAAGTCAGTTGCTGGTTAATACCATCGAGTTGCTCCATCACCGGCTTGAGCATATCCGCTAACATTTTCATGATGTCTACTCCCTCTTCTGGTTTTGGGCTCTGACTACCCGCCAGTTTCGTTTTGAACTTTCTTTGTGAGGCCACCAATTTATACGATTGTTTACAATTCCAAACCGTTTCTTGCGGACTCGAAAAATCGTCGCCTCAATGTCAACGCTCAAGTAAGTCTCTCAAAACAAGATCGCTGCTTGTTTCCCCCCCTGCCCCTTCGTTTCGCTTATCTGTCCATTCGCATAAGAGGCATCCCTCTTTGCGCTCCACTTTTCCCACGGGCGGGGGTAGTTTGCTTTTAAATTATTCCGCTTATTTTGAACTCACGTTCATTTTCAGTCATTTTTTTTACCTTGCTCGCAGTAATCAATATTCCGCTTGATCTCCAGTGCTTGTCCCAGTCGAATCAGCTTGTGCCCAAGGGCCACACAGCGGCAGGACCGTCAAGGCGGAGGGAAGCCTCAATTCTCTGGCACTGAGCCATTGAAAAGGCTGCCCCTCAAAAGCCCTCTGGCCTGGAGCCTATCGAAAAGCCTCCGTGTGAGTGCTACTTGAGGTAGCACCCCTCCATACTACTGGTGTGCAGGTCGCTCCCCTGAGGTCCAGGGAGAACGACCATCGCTGATCCACAGACCGGAAGTCCTCAAATGCAGCACTTTCATAACACATATGCAATACATCAGTTTCAAACAGCCCTGCAGATGCTCTGCTAAGAATGAAATTCTCTTATGGGCCAACAGGAGCCTTCTTGCTGTTTTGTATCTTTTTGTTCCAGTATGAATCATTGGGATCTCTGTGCTGCTTTACCACAGCGAAAGTGCCTTTGTTGCATCCAGTTTCTCTGGTGCACATTTTGAGCCTGTTCTATCCATTTCACAGCAGTTCTCCCAGTTGGCAGTTGTTTCACAGCCACTTTTCAGGCACAGTCTTCTTCTCCCAACAAATTTTGTGTGTGTTTCATATGACTCTTACATAGCTCAAACAAAGCTGCTCTGAAAGGCTTCCTGTAAACTGCAACCACGTGAACAATGGCCTGGCATCATGTGCAACAACTTATAAACATTAAACCACAGGCAGGGTTTTTTTGTTTTGTTTTTTAAATCCAGCCTAACAAATGAGCAGTTTGATGCCAAAAGCAGGCTTTTGTTTGCTATGGTCACAAAACTTCATGCTGTCAAACTATTTCAGTGCCTGTTGTTCTAAATGGATGATGTGTTTAGTGTTACAAGTTAGAAAACATGTCCAGCAGGTATTGCTGGTCTTTGTCCCCCTCTAAGTAACATAATTTTACATAAAAATATACGTAAGACAAGAACATAAAGTAATATTATTTAAGGCAAGAGCAGAGCTGGCATGGTGTAGCAGTGGCTGGAGTGCTGAACTAGGATCTGGGACAACCAGGTGGGACTCCCCACTATACCCACGTGATGGCTGATCTCAGCCTAACCTACCTCACAGGGTTGCTGCTGTGATAAAATGGAGCAGGAAGAATGACGTTGTAAGCAACATTTGGTCCCCATTGGGGAGAAAAACGGGGCATAAGTGCCTAAATCAAAAAGTCAACTTCTGAGGATTAGTCTAGATTCATGGTCTTCAACCCATGGATCACCACCCCTATGGTCATGAGCACCTCAGCAGCCACTATTTTTGTAACCTCTAGGAAAGACTTGCTGTTAGTGTGCTTGCATAAACAGCAAGAGTGCCACACTTCCTGCCTCTTTGTATGCTTACTGAAAGGGGCAGGTGATCAGTGAAGTGCGGTGAGGTCCCTCAGTGGTGGAGAGAATGTCTCCTTGGCTTTGATCCTTGGCTTGTTCCACAGTACTGTACTCTTCTGGGAGTAGGGTTGCCAGTCCTGGGTTGGAAATACCTGGAGATATTGGGGGGTGGAGCCTGAGGAGGGCAGGGGAGGGACTTTAATGCAGTATAATGCCATAGAGTCCACCTTCCAAAATGGCCATTTTCTCCAAGTGAACTGATTTCTATTGCCTGGAGATCAGTTGTAATCCTAGGAGATCTCCAGCCACCACCTGCAGATAGGAATGTGCAAAAAAAAAATTCGGCCCATTTGGATTCGGCTGAATCAATTTCGGCTGACAGTAAGACTCCCGCATGTCAGTTTCGTCAGTACCAGAAGATTCAGGAGTCTTTCGGCAAGCCAAATGTCATTTTCAGCCCCATTATATCCTATAGGCCATTGAAGTCAATGGTGAAAACATAGGGTATATTCTGGGGGCTGGAGGGGAGAGGACCGAGGTCGGATGACCGAGTGTGAATGTGAGTCGAATTAGAGCAATTTGTTAAAGTTAAGAAGAAAGCTCCCCCACCCCATGGACTAGAGAGTAAAGCGAGTGGGGGAGGGGCCCCTCCCATGCACACAAACTCATAAGCGAGATCGGGGGGGAGCAGAAGCGAAAGCAGTAAAAACTGTTGGAAAGACTTACCAAGGCACGTGCAAGCGTATGTGTGCACATTCAGAGACTTTTAAAGGTTTAGCAAAAGTAAACAATTGATAAAGATGGCAGGGAAGAGGACGGAGAAGGAGAAACTTTCAAAAATGAAACCTACTGAGAGTCCAAAACCGGAAGGAACCACTGAGCTGGCCAAAACGATGGCAGAGTCCCTGCGCCCCCTGCTGGAACAGATGACTAACATCAAGGAGCAGCTGTCAAAGATGAATCGATGTATCACCACTCAGCAAACACAACTCAATCAGGCTCTTAAAATCATGGATCAAACAGCTGAGAAGGTGAAAGAGGTTGATGCCACTACTCAAAAGGTGAAGAAAAAGGTGCAAAAATTGGGGGAAAAGCAAATTTCAACAGAAGAACAGCTTTTGCAGATACAAATGGAGAAGGCAAACCTGGTCCTTCGCTTCCGGGGTGTTCCAGAGAGCAGAGGAGAGAATCTGAAACAAATTATGAGTGAAGCACTGGCCCCAGTGACAGATATGAAGGCGGACTATCTTATGAGCGAAATGGATGTGGTCTATAGGTCCTACTCCATATACATAAAGAAGAACAATCTGCCTGGGGAAATTGTAATGAGATTCTCAAAGAGACACATGAGGGATTGCATCCTAAGAGCGACGGCAGGGACACCTTTGAAAGTTGGGGACAGTACTATTCGGATTCTGAAAGACATTCCATTTGAAATAAGACAATGGAGAAAGAAATACAAAGATTTAATTCTTTTTCTTCAAACGAATGCAATTAGTTACAGGTGGTTATACCCAGAAGACGTAACCTTCAAACTTCAGGGGGAAAAAGAAAAGATTGACTCTGTTTCCAAAGCATGGGACTTTTTGAGAATCCAGCTGGGAGAGCCAGAGGAGATGGATAAAGAGGAAAAGGACAGTAAGTCCAGTGGCGAGCTGGACTCGGGGTCTTCTGGAGAGGACTCTCGGTCTGAGAAGGGGGAAGCAGCTCCTAAAAGTCCTTATAAACTGCGGAAGAGACAAGATAAGAAGAAATAAGGGTTGAAGGACTCTGAATGGTGCATCTGATAAATATTGTTTTGTTCTTTTTAATATGGGGATGCTGAGGGGTTTTTTCATAACAGTTAAAATTAAGACTTAAAAGTTATAAAAGCATGGCTGACGAAGTTCATCAAATGTAGCATTTTAAGAATTGGCATTGTATATACGCTAATGTGAGGATCTCCTCTCTTGGGTGTTTAGATAGTAGTGGTTATCTTTCCTTTCTCCCTTAAATGTAGTACCCCTCCTTTTTTCATTACAGTTTGTAGTCTATAAATAAAATGCAATTTAAAAAATCCCCTTCGTGGGGCAAAAAAAAGAGAGAGAGAGCTCACGGGAGGAGATTGTATCAATATAAAGACACTCCATGAATTAATTACGAACAAAAGCAGAAAGATTATATTGTGTAAAACAATTCAAACAGTTTTAAATCTTTGTTAAAGTTCAACAAACCCTTATATATTCTTAAAGATCTAGGATCAAAAAGTACTTTTTACCTAAGGAAAACTCAAGTAAAGTCCACAAATCCTTTGTACAAAGACAAACTTCAGGAGAGCAAAGGTATGAGCAGCAGCTATACACGGCTGGCTTCACATCCGTGTTCATGTTTTGCTTCTTAAGATAGCTGGTACTCTTTAGCTGTGAAACTGAAAATATACTTTTATGTCACATCCACTAAATTACAACATATTTACTACATCCCCAGTTGTCAGCACGTACATACTCATTGAAATAAAGTTTCAACAGTTCTCCTTCAACTAGTTCTCCATTCACTCCACTGACAGGTTCTCTTTCTGCTGATTAGGCTTCTACAATAGTGGTGGTGGTTAACCCACAACATTCACCATTAAGTATGCATTTCTAGTTTAGATGTGGTGTGCTCTTTGTTGCAGACTCAAAACGTCCATTGGCTATGAAGGAATTACTTCACCAGGAACACAGGTGGATCTTTAAATTTACACACCTTGATCCCTAATGGTTTGAACACTGATTTTGATTTGAGTTGTTTCTTGTAAGATTCTGTTGGTTGTATACAAGTAGGTTTTTTCAGGTCAGTTTTCCTTCCTTTGGTCACCCACCAGTTTCATTAGAAATTTTATTCTTAGAAATGAAAAAATATAAAATAGGATATTATGTACTGATGTAAGTTGTGTCAGAATATTGTGACTCCAGGTTGTCAGTGCATACAGTGCATGCTGAGGAATAGAGCAGTGGAAATAGAGCAGTGAAATACGCCATCTTGTGATATAACATCTAGAGCACTTTGTTTAGTAATTGGTTAATTGATTTTATCTGTATTGTAGTGATCTTAAATTATTTTAAATATGTTTTATATTGGCGCATGCCTCTCTGTAAGCCGCCCTGAGCCCACGTTGCGGGGAGGTCGGGGTATAAATTGAATAAAATAAATAAATAAAATAAATGAATGGTGAATGTTGTGGGTTAACCACCCCCACTATTGTAGAAGCCTACAATTGTTGAATCGCACAGTTTTTAAGGTTTATAACTTATTGGTAATAATTTCATGCCATTATGATGCAGCACCTGCTATGGTTGCCAGTCCCCAATCCTCTTGTTTCCTGCCCCAGTTTGGAGGAGTGGTGGGAGAAAAAGAATAACCTGGCCTGTGTGCCAAGGGGTGATGTCACATTCTTGCTGCTCTTCAAATTGTATAAATCTTTCAGCTTTTACTATCTGGTTTTCCCCAGAACAGACATTATGGTCCCGGTAACACATGCCAGAAAACGCGGGGAGGGAGCAAGGCTTTTTCTGCCGTGGTAATTTGCCCCGCCGCTGCGTGATCCAACGCAACGGCGGGTGAAGCGGATTTTTTTCCTTGCAGCCTGCTTCCGGTGTGCTTCCTCGAGGGATAAGTGATGCAATTGGAGCGTGCTGGGGTGATCACACTGGCAACTCCATCCTCCGCCCGTCGCAACCTCATTTGATAGTGGACTTTCCCTGGTTGTTTTTTACTCCACTTCTTCAGATGACTGCTACGGGTTGCTGGCGGGTGCAGGACACTTGCCAGATGTGTCCGTGTGAACACGCCCATAAAATCCAGCCGGCATTCGTGAGTATCTCATGGCGAAATCTGTGTGTGATCAGGACCTATGACTTTCTAGGACTTGGCAGAAACTCTCCAGTAAAACCATAGGGTTTTCAGCAATTTCTAGAGAAGACTGGTATCACTTCCATTAAAACTACAGAGTTTTCAGTGATTCCTAGAGAAGACAGCTATCTCTGGGGAAAGCCCAAATATGATATGAGTCCTGGCTATGAATCACCATAAAGTTTCTGGGGATTCCTAGAGAGCTGTGATGTCACCTCTGGGTTTTTTCAGAGAGTGACATCACAGACAGACAGCCCCCACACCCCTGCTGCTTTCATCTCTCACCAGTTGCCAAGCCAAGCCTGGTAGCCCTAGTACTTGCTCACGTTCATCACTGACCATGTTAACTGCATGCATCTGGACAATGAATTATTTTCAGCCAATTTACTTACTTGCTACATCCTAAATCTTGCCACTGATTTAGCTAGTTTCACTGTTAAAGGTAAAGGTTCCCTTGCTCAAACGCCAGTCGAATCCGACTCTAGGGTTGAGGTGCTCATCTCCATTTCAAAGCCGAAGAGCCAGCGCTGTCTGAAGACGTTTCCGTGGTCATGCACTGTTATTCACCTGTAAATTTGTCCCCATTTCCATCTAATGGAGGGTGAGGCCTTGATCCTTGTTCCTTTGAAGAGGCATTTGGTTTATTAGAGCTGGGGAAGGGCCTTTTCTGCACAAACGTCTCTGGGCATGCTTTCCGTCTGGCCACTTACTCCCTTGATCTCTTTCCAGCATTAAACCTTTTCTTTAGAAGAAATTCCCTGACCACCAAATTGGTGGAAATATTACTGGCACTGCAATGCCAGTTTTAAATCAGCTGTTGTTGGGCATTAGATTTTAACATGTATGTGTGATTTGATTATTGTCTTAGTGGTTAATTTCTCTTCTTAATGGGGGTTGTTTTAATCATGCCTCATATGTATTATATGAAGTACCATTGCTAGACGACATTCTGGCAGAGACTGAGAGTGACACGGCATCATCTTGGCAAATGTATTCTTTCCCAAATCCACATTTGCTGAGAAAATGCAAATTGTGGGCAGGAGCTAGGAGATACTTGCAGGAAATGATCAGGTGAGAGGAAGGGTGCCTAGTCTCCTCTGAGGGGGGGATGTGTGCAAACCCACCCTGCCCCTGTTTGAGCAGAAACATGGTTCTGTAAAATCACATTCAAAATGTGGAGCATCGGGGCAGAAGGCCCAGTGATGATGAAACTGTTGTGCTGTGTAATGGCAGTGCGCTGTATAGGGAAGCAGCAGAAGCGAAAGACAGATCCATCGAGGTACGTTCTAGTTTTTCTTTTTTTGTTTTGGAAGAGTGGCAATTTTTCAGAATAAAATTTTAAAAAGAAGAGTGCCCTTTTAAAAGAAAGAAAACCCAATAGTGGTTTAACCAAGTGGAGAAAACAGAGTTTATTTCAGCCAGCAGTATGGAATCCACTGTTGTTGTCAAAGTGTAACCCTTTCTAAAGGGGAGGGGTTCTCAAATCAATAAATGACCGGACCCTTATGGCTTGGCACACAAATCTGAAATTGCTTCAAACGTATAAAGAAAAACAACATTCAGGGTGTTAAATGGTTTTCAATATAACAAACATCTATATATCTAATAGCCAAGTTGCCCCCTCTGTGCGGATATCTAAATCCACACATCGGGGGCACGTGGGGGGGCAGGGAGATTTTCCTGCACACTTGGGGAAGTCCCCAGGTGTGCAGAAAAATCTAAAAAGTTTTAAAAACTGTACGGGGGATATTAAAATCCCCCCAAAAGTAAGTGTTCCCTGTACATGTTCAGAGAACGCTCCGGGAACTCTGCGGCGGGCCGGCAGCTGGGAGGCGGTCAGGCCTCGCCACCAGTGCCGGGTGGGGAATCAGAGGAGGGGGAGATCATCGGGCCTGGCAGCTGAGAGGCGCTCAGGCCTCGCCGCCAGTGCCCACAGGGGGGAGGGGGAATCGGCAGGGGGGGAATCGGCGGGGCCTCATTGACAGTGCCCGGGTGGGGGGGAAATCGGCGGGGAGGGAATCAGCGGGCCCGGTGGCTGGGAGGCACTCAGGCCTAGCCACCGGTGCCCATGGGGGGGGATCAGCAAACTGGAGGGGAATCAGCAGGCCGGGGGGGAGAGAAGGCTTACCTGCAGAGCTGCTTCTGCAGACCAGGAGCCTTTAGGAATATTCCCCCCCGCGCGCGAGTATCGCGGGTCCTGCTTCTTGTTTATCATAAACCTAGCAAGTTGCAGCAACTTTACAACTAAAGATACAACTGAATGATAATGCCTATGAATGTATCAACATTTGAAGAGACAGGATATTCAGTGCCCTTTAGGAAGAGCATTCAGAACAAAGGCAAATCTTAGGAAACGGCGTCAATTAACACAAGGAACAAGAGAAAGTCCAAAATGTTCACTTAAAGAAGAGAAAGGCTGCTTCTTCCCTATACACTCTTCAATAGTGCTTGCTGCTCTGGAATCCTTTCTCTGGTTTGGGCCTGCAAAGAAATTAGCAGTTTCCCTCAGTTAAGCTCTGGCGTTTTCTTTCCTACTGCAGTCCAGACTGACT
>NW_015159735.1:591972-617167 GCF_001447785.1 Gekko japonicus
GATGTTTCATCACAAGTCAGCTTGAAAAAAAAATGCAGTTTCTCCCTTCTCATCACATATCTACAAAGAAATTAGCAATTCCCCTCAGTTAAGCTCTGGCCTTCTCTCTCCTGCTGCAGGCCAGTCCGACTGATGGGATGGGGCTCTTGCAGCTAGTAATATGTGAGCAACTTTACCAACTGCCCATGCTCTGTGACCTTTTGCTCCCTAGACCCTAATTCTAAACAGTTTAATAGAAATAAAATGGTAAAATGAAAATGACATGGGTTCCAAAAATGCTTTGGGGAGGCCAGTAATTCTGCAAACAAAAAAATGTTTTCCCTTCTTGAAATGTTTGTACAATCAAGGTAGTTTCAAGTGTAATCCTGCAGCTCTAAACCTTCTCCCACATTTTTGCTTTTCAGGAAAGCATAGATTTGGGGGAGATCATGTTCTCTCTTTGTTATTTGCCTACTGCGGGAAGGATGACACTCACCGTCATCAAATGCAGAAATCTCAAAGCCATGGACATCACAGGCTCATCAGGTAAGGCTACTCTTTTTCACTTAACTGCCAGATTCTGTTTCTGTGTGGAATAATTCTGTATCCAGGAATTCAAGGTGCTTGAGGCCGAGGTCATAAGCAGGATAGCAAATCATCAGTTGCCTTATGCCTCTGAAGAAACCTGACATCTTTACAAAGAAGTGCCACCTAGTGGGTACAATCTTACTTATGATGAGCAGTGCAAAAAAAATAAACAAAGGGCTCTTCTGGATTCTCATTTTCCTCACTTGTGTGTCCCTATTGGTTGAGGGGGGGGCTTTTCCATGTGTGTTTTGCCCCCTTTAGTGGTTGGGTCAATATTACATTGCTCTTTATCCAGAATATCTCTCTGCAAATTTAGACTGCAGGTTTTTATGCCGGGCATACAATGATATAATATCAAATCGACCACTAGAGGGAGCAAAGCACACAACACAGAAAAGGGGGGGAACCAAAGCAATAGAGACACACAAGCAAGGAACCTGAGAATGTGGAAGAGCTCACAGAACTATTTAAATTACCCGTCTTTTCCCCTGCCCTTAGGATTCTTCTGTGTGTCACTCCATCTCCTGCAGGGGCCATTTTGTGGTTTCTCCCACCACCCTGTGTCAGAATTTCAAAGGTGCCCACAGGCTCAAAAAGGCTGTGGGCCCTTACTTCAGACAATTCTCAGCTTCTCCCTCTGCTGTGACTATTAATGTGCCACTCAGTAAAGATGGTCAATGGAAGGCAATTGTTTAAATGAGGAATGGACTGTAGGTAAACAAGAGGGGTAGCAAATATGGTAGAAGACAGAGTCAGGATACAGGATGAACTGGACAGGCTGGAATACTGGAATAAAACAAATAAAATATATTTCAATGGGGATAAATGTAAAGTTCTGCATTTAGGTAGGAAAAATCAAATGCATAATTATAAGATGGGGGAGACTTGTCTTGGCAGTAGTATAGGCAAAAAGGATCTAAGGGTCTTAGAAGACCATGCACTGAACATGAGTCAGCAGTGTGATGCGGTAGCTAAAAAGGCAAATGTGATTTGGAGCTGTATCAACAGAAGTATAGTGTTCAGATCACACGAAGTGATGGTATTGCTTTACTCTGCTCTGGTTAGACCTCACCTAGAGTATTGTGTTCAGTTTTGGGCACCACGATTTAAGAAGGATATAGACAAGTTGGAATGTGTCCAGAGGAGAGCAACGAAGATGGTGAGGGCTCTGGAGACCAAGTCCTATGAGGAAAGGTTGAAGGAGCTGGGTATGTTTAGCCTGGAGAGGAGATGACTGAGAGGTGGTATGATAACCAACTTCAAGTATTTGAAGGACTGTCATATAGAGAATGGTATGGAGTTGTATTCTGTTGCCCCAGAAGGTCAGACCAGAACCAACAGGTTGAAATTAAATCAAATGAGTTTTCAGCTAACCATTAGGAAGAACTTCCTGACAGTTAAAATGGTTCCTCAGTGGAACAGGCTTCCTCAGGAGGTGGTGGGCTCTCCTTCTTTGGGAGGTTTTCAGAGGCTAGATGACCATCTGTGAGCAATGCTGATTCTGTGAACAGGCAGATCATGAGAGGGAGGGCAGGAAGGGTTGCATCAGTGCTTAGTTCTTGTGGCCCTTTTTACATGGCCCTTTTTACATGCCAAGGGAAATGTTGATCACTACTTCGGGGTCAGGAAGCAATTTTTATCCAGGCCAATTTGGCTGGAGATCCTGGAGGGTTTCTGTCATCTTCTGGGCATGAAACGGCAGTCACTGGGGGTGTGGGTGGAGGTATTTGTGAATTTCCTGCATTGTGCAGGGGGCTAGACTAGATGAGCCTGGAAGTCCCTTACAACTCTATGATTTTATAATTCTATGATTCTAAGAGGGTGACTGGACGGTGAAATGTTTCCAGTCTGGCCAACTGGGTGAATGAGCAGCAAAGTAGCAAAGGAACTTAAATGATAGTGTAAAAATGGCACACACTGGCACAACATTCCAAAACTTCTGAGATGTACTAAATCACTGATGGGGACCAAAGTGGCTGCATCTTTTAATTAAAAAAGAAAACTGTAGTGGATAGTTCAAGGAAATATCAGCTTGTCACTGAAATATCTTGATTGTGATCCTTTTGAGGATCATTGGTATAAGTGCTAGATGCAGTCATGATTTTGTTAGCCACCTGGCGCACTCTAGTAGAAGGGAAGGTAGTGTTTAAAGGCCCCTGCCTGTTCCCTCAGATCCATATGTCAAAGTATCCCTGATGTGTGATGGCCGGCGATTGAAAAAGAGGAAAACAACAATAAAGAAAAACACTCTCAATCCAGTATACAGTGAGGCCATCATCTTTGACATCCCTCCAGAGAACGTGGACCAGGTCAGCCTCTCCATTGCCGTTATGGACTACGACCGGTATGAAGCATTTTATTTTATTTTCCTTAATATTACATTTTGGCAGGCTTTTTCTCATTTGGACATTGCCATTTATGGTGTACAATGGGATTGACCCACCCCTACCCCCAATGAAAAGCTGTTCCTGAGTAACAAGGAACCATCGGGAATTATATGGGATGTGGGGACAGGAAACTCACAGGAAAAAAGCAGGAATGGCCCATCTTCCAAGAGAGGCAGCTACAGTGGGAAGGGAAAGGTGACAAAAATCCATTCTCTTCGTCCTCTCCACAGTTTAGAAGTTAATATCTTTAATTTTTAAAAGTATTAAAATATAATTGTGGTGTTAATGTGTTTTATATTTGAGTTTGATGTTTCATTTTTTTTACAAAAATATATCTAGAGCTAGCTAACTAATGCATTTTTATCTGTCTAATGCATTCAGGTAGGTAGCCGTCTGAAGCAGCAGAACAAAGTTTGAGTCCAATGGCACCCTTAAGACCAATGAAGTTTTATTTAAGGTGTGAGGTGTCATGTGCAGGCACACGACCTTGTTTCAATGTGTCTGAGGAAGTGTGCTTGCACACAAAAGCTTACACCTTAAATAAAACTTTGCTGGTCGTAAAGGTGCCACTGGACTCAAACTTTGTTCTGTCTAATACGTAGTTTATGTAAAGTGCCATTGAGTCGCAGCCGACACAACGATCCTGTAAGGTTTTCCTTGGTGGTCTCCCATCCAAATACTAACCAGGGATGACACAGTTTAGCTTCTGAGATTTGATGAGATCCGGGTAGCCTTGTCCAGCCAGGCCCTGACCTGCAACTTGGCACTTTCCACCATGAGGGCATTCCCCCAAAGAGCTCAGGGTAGCATAGACTTTTCTGATCTCCATTTTGTCCTTGTAGGTTAGTCTGAGAGGAACTGAGCTTTGGGCCCAAAGTCACCTGGCAAGCCTCATAGCAGAGTAGAACCAGGATCTGCTAGATCCTAATCTGACATGCTAACCACGGACCCAACTGGCTTGGGATCTCAGAATTTTTTTTTCAATACTAGCTCACATTTGGAAGTGAGGGAAAGATTTAATTTGTTTAAAGATAATTATACACACGGCACTGCTGCCAATCTGCTGTCATGGCATAAGAGACAGACAGAAATGTGTGTGTGTGTTGAAACTCCATGGAAACACAGGAAAAAAGCACACAATGTGGTCGCAGGTGCAGAATTCAGCCAGATGAGATGCCAGGTGTGACTTCTGTGCCCCACATAACTCCTTGTCCCTCTCTACGATTAGCAAAATTAAATTAAATCATGCAAGCAAAAAGGAATAACGCAAATTTGATGGATGTGGGGGGAAAACCCATGCAGACTGCATAGCCACCCTTTGGTCACAGAATTTGGTTATCTGGCCAGCATTTCTTGTGTTACAGGCCATATATGGCTCTTGGGGTAAAGAATTATATTGTGACTTTAGTTTCTCCTTCTCTAATCCTAGAGTAGGACACAATGAGGTGATCGGGGTCTGTAGAGTTGGACTCGATGCAGAAGGACTGGGAAGAGACCACTGGAATGAAATGCTGGCATACCCCCGCAAACCAATCACTCACTGGCACCCCTTAGTCGAGGTAAGAGGATTGCAATACCGCTGTGGCCTGCTGCTCATCTTGAGAGCCAGTTTGGTGTAGTGGTTAGGAGCGCAGACTCTAATCTGGAAGAACCAGGTTTGATTCCCCCACTCCTCCACATGTATGACCTTGTGTCAGTCATAAGTTCTTTCAGAACTGTTCTCTCAAGGGCAGTTCTCAAGAGAGAGCTCTCTCAGCCACACCTACTTCACAGGTCGGGTGTCTGTTGTAGGGAGGGGAAGGGAAAGGGATTGTAAACTGCTCTGAGACTCCTTTGGGTAATGAAGGGCAGGGTATAAATCCAATCTCTTCTCTTCTTCTTCTACTTCTGCTAGCCTTCTGTATTGAATACCTTCTGCCCAAATAGGCTCCTGCTTCATAGGAGAGCATTTTTGTAAGGCAAACATTAGGAAAAGAAAAAGTAAACCACCCTATGAAAGTCAATGGGAATGAAGAGCCCAAACTCTGGTGTGTTTTTTCCCCCAAGAACAGAACTCCATGTATTTCCCAGCACAAATGCTGCAATGACTACAGAATTCATTTCTGAAATAGCTTTCTTTTCCACCTGTTAACCAGAACTGCCTTGCAATTTTACACAGCTTTCATTCTACAAAGTGCAGGAGCTGTCAGATGTATTTATCACTTTATGATGCCATTTTAAGAAGAGTTACACCCTTCTAAATCTATTTGAGTTAATGGGATTAAAAGAGTGTGATTCTACTTAGGACTTCACTGTTATATAACATTCATCTTTGTGGAATCTCAGAGCAGATTGTGCAGGTCTTGCAGTTTGCCCATCTAGACATTCACCAGAACTGAGACGTGCTTAGTTTTAACAAAAGCCAGCATTGTGTGGCACCAAACTCTATGCTAACATCAGTGTAATTTTTAAATTTCAATAAAGAAAAATACGTACAAGAGAAAGAACATTGCCTTAACTATAGTCTCCATTGCGATGAAAGGTTTCCACTTTTAAATCATATCCTTTTACATTAGTCCCATTCAATGTTCCCTCTAAGCTGTGGAGTTTTGTGAGTGAAAACTCTACTTTGTGAGCTAACGGCATTAAAGTTGTGAGCGAGCAATTTGGTTACTGCATAAATTAGTTTGCTCTGGAGCCATCTTTCCTGAGCTGAGACAAAAATGTGTGTTGGAGGCTCACACTAACTCAGCTTAGAGGGAACATTGGTCCCATTTGTCATTTCTTTATTTCAAAATATTTACAATCTGCACTCTTCTCTTTAAAAAAAATTCCTTCAGAGGCAGTTCACAACATTTACAAGCCTATTCCTAATTTTTTTTCAAAAATATACCAGTAAAATGGGGTTTTAAAAAAAACAGGAAAGAAGGGGTAATTGATGAGCATTACTAGGAAAAACTAAAATGTATAAATCAAGAACTCTGGAGCACATGCCGTTTTTATCATTGGACAATTGAATCTAGGAATTTTTGAGGTTGCTCCGATGCGAAATTGCAATGAGAAAGTAAAATTTTTTCAAAAATATACCAGTAAAATGGGTTTTTTTTAAAAGCAGAAAAGAAGGGGGTAATCGATGAGCATTGCTAGGAAAAACTAAAGTGTATAAATCAAGAACTCTGGAGCATATGCCGTTTTTATCATTGGACAATTGAATCTAGGAATTTTTGAGGTTGCTCCGATGCGAAATTGCAATGAGAAAGTAAAATATTCTGTTTAAACCCCCTCTGGTTTCTGCCAGAGGACAATTGGAAAAGGGAATTACAGCATTAGATTTAAATGGCATCAGTGCTGAGCCATTACAATCTAATAAGAAAAAACAATTTGGATGTCAAGAAATATGCATCTGCTCTGTCCTCAGTGGGATGTAATCACTGAATGGATTCTAGCTTTCCAGTACTATGAATCAGGTCTTCACAACTTCTTCTGACCACCAAATCAAACAGAGAAAGGGCTGGGTGGATGTTCAAAGACCCAAGGGCAACCAAGCAGAATGGCTCTTGTAGCATTAGCATCCCCACAAAGGGCACAGGTACCCCCATCACCTCTTTCTGTACCACCTCTGGGTCTCTCAGTCTGAGACCTGGTCACTAGCAGCACATGGGTGTCAGATGATGCCTAGGGGTGTGCATTCAGTATTTACCAAGCCAAATAAATACCTGAATAATGCCTTTTTTGGCATTTTTCAGGTATTTATTAAGCCAAATACCAAATCAGAGCATCTATTCAGTAGCCAAATAGAGATACCTGAATACTATTCAGCTTTATTCAGCTATTATTCAGCTCCATTTTACCCTATGGGGACATTACAGTCAATGGCAAATCTCCTAGGGTATATTCAGTGGGCTGGGGGGGAGAGGGTTTGAGGTAGAGGCACCAAATTTGCAGCATAGCTGCTGGAACCTTTCCCCAAAAGGACCCTATGGTAGTCAAATCTGAGAATCTCTGAAGTAGAAACTGAGGGGGCATTTCTGCATAGACAGCAGAACCAGTGCAGTGTACTAGTGCCCAGCAGCACAACCCACCTACTAGTGTCCAGCAGCAGAACCCAGTGCCAATGTGGCAACAACAGAACTAACCAATCACACACCAGAGAATTCCAACAGGGTTTTAAAAATTTCTTTGGCAGAAGCAAGGCAGTAGAAGCCCAGCAGAATATGCAAAAGTGCAAGGTGGGCAGGCACTTTTGCTAGCCCACCTGAACCAAGGCCAGTCCAATACACAGAAGCTCAGTCATGTTGAGCTGCCATTTGCCACTATAGCACTGGGTTCTGCTGCTAGGCACTAGTAAGTTGGCACTGGGTTCTGCTACTGGGCAGCCACTACTGCACTGGTTATGCTGCCCTGCAATCTCCCTTCCCATTGCTTGGATTCTGTGCTTGAAATCAGTCCTGTTGAGCTGGCCAGGCATTTGCCATAATGGAACTGGCTTCTGCTGCTGGGCTCTAGTAGGTTGGCACTGGGTTCTGCTGCTAGGCATCAGTAGGTTGGTCCTAAATTCTGCTGCTGGGTGCTAGTAGGTTGCACTGGTTCTGCTGCCCCCCTTACTTCAGAGGTTCTCAGATCTAACCTTAGTCCTGTTGGGTTTTGGCACTGCCACAGTGGCACTGGTTCTGCTGGGCCCATTGCACTGGTTCGGCTGCTGGCCTTGCAAACATGCCCCCCCTCACTTTCTACTGCAGAGATTCTCTGGGACATTCTGCTGGGCTTGGTATTCCTTTTTACCCCCCCCCCCCCCCCCCGGAAAAAATGGAGGATGGGGGCACCCTCTTTGGGTGCCCATAGAATTGGATCTCCTGGTCAAATATTTTTAAAATTTGGAGGTTCTTTTGGGGAGGGGCTCCAGCAGCTATGCTGCAAATCTGGTGCCTCTGCCTCAAATCCCTTCTCCACCAGCCCACTGAATATACCTTAGGAGATTTGCCATTGAATATAAAGGCTGCATAGGGTATAATGGGGCCGAATATATTCGATATTTCCCGAATCAGAATACAATGCCAATAGTGGTATTTGGGAATATTTGGGAATGGCAAATAAATTCAGCTTTTTTATACCCAAATCCGAAAAAAATGATTTTTTTTTCCTTGCACACCCCTAATGATGTCCATTGCTGCCATTGCTTGTTTGGTCAGAGCTGAACAGCCCCCACAATGGAGCTCAGCTTCTTCTAGCTGCTTGTGGTCTTCCTGGGCAGCTGTCCACTGGGAACGTCCTCTGTGAATTCACAGTGTCATCCTAAAATGAGTTATGCCTTTCAAAGTCCATTGATTTAATGGATTTTGAATGCTGTCATCTGATTAGGATTACATTGATGAGGGCCAATCCACCTCTGAAGCCAAACCAAGGTGGTAATTTTTTAAAAAGCAAAAACCTTTAATTTTGCTTCAAAAATAGAGGGACTGCACTATGGATAGTGGAATACATTCTGCTTGGTGGATGACAGGCCATAGAGGCCTCCTGTGGGTATGCTACAGTTGGAACTAGGGTTGGATTTGTATTACTTATTGCAGGCAACCACATGAGGGGGAGATTTGGGGCCCTGCTTTGGGATTTGGTGTAAGTCTTTGGCTTTGGATAAAATCTTGGATCAAAACAGAACAATATGTTGTCGAAGGCTTTCACAGCTGTGGTCTTGGCATTGTAGAACATGATGTTTCGGCAGTAACTGTGACTGGCATCCTCAGAGGTATAACACAGAAAGATGGAGTACACTCTGTGCAGAGAGTACTCCATCTTTCTGTGTTATACCTCTGAGGATGCCAGTCACAGTTACTGGCGAAACGTCAGGTTCTGCAATGCCAAGACCATGGCCACAAAACCCAGAAAATCTACAGCAACTAACAAAACAGAACAGTTATCAAGATGGAATCCCCAAGTCCACTATCAGACATTGAGATCTGCTAGTTACCTCAATCAACTGCCACTGCTGAATACTACATGCATAGCCCAAATATACAAGCACTTATGTTTTGCATGAGGTTCCGTCAGGAAAAAATGAAGGGTAACTTAATTTAACACCTATAACCTACCAATTAAGTAGGCTCCATTGCAGATAACTTTCCATTGTAATAATGGTATAAAGTCTTTCCACATGGCAATGAATGAATCGTATGTCTTTCAATATGCAACAAATACATGGGAATATCATTTGTGAAAAGATATCATTCATTCCAGTTGCCAGGCCGAGCAACCAGTTTTGACAGTCAAGGATCTTGCTCTTCACCAAAACCACCACTTACGCCCTAGACTGAACAATGGGTTCCAGATGTCCAGCGTAAGGAGCTCTTCATGCTTATATCATGACTGAAGGTTTGGCTCCAACTGATGAACGGTGTCCATACTTCTACATTACAACATGTCATATCTCTACTACATCATTCCATTGTTTCAAATCTTTAACATCCCACTGACTTTCACTTGAGCACTTAGATGTGGATGTCATGAAAAAAGCAGAGGTTAGTTATCATTTGTTCTTGGTATGAACAAGGTCTTGGAACCAACATAACCTTTCATGACAGCACAAGTTGTGTCATTTTCTTTTTACATTCAATCCAGCTTCCTAAATACATGATGCCCTGAGTGAATAATCAGTAGGGGACTGCAGCCAGTCATGGCTCCCTGGTGCAAGGTCCTGTATGATGCATGTTGGTGAATGTCTCATTCATACTTTACATTTTAGGAGTACGCCTGTCTTTCTCACAATTGTCTGATCACACACAACCCGTTTCTGAATGTTCTCTGGTTTCTGGGCCTCCAATATAGGGTGGGATTCAAAGAGCAGCCCATGGAACCGCATCTCACATGCTAAGGCTTCCAAGAACCTTCCTACCTTCTGCATCTCCTTTGGCCCAGCCAGAAGCTGTTCCAAGAAGTTGGGAAAGCTGTTGCCTCTGAATAGGTCACTACTGTTTGCATTGGTGTGAACTTTGGGGGCCAAGGAGAGGCAGCCACACAGAGCAGAGACAGCAGCAGCAAGGGAAAGGCTGGATATGGATCTTTTGTCCTCTCCCTGGTCCCGGTCACACGGGCAGGAAACTGCGGGGGGGAAGTGTGGCAGTTTGCCCCGGGGCAAACTAAGGCGCGGTTACCTGATCAGACCTCCCGTGGAGGTACTGTGGAGGTTCCGTGGGAAAGGAGAGGTGCCGATCGCAGGACAATCCCGCGCGCAAAAACGAAGTGCGCGGTGCGGCAAACTGGAAGGTTTTTTTTTTGTTTACACCATGACTGCGCATGCTCCGTTGTGTGCTTTTGCGCATGCACAAAGACTTGAAGAAAAAAAAAACTTTTTCGCCAGGGAACATGGGCGGGCGCCGGATGCCACCGGAAACGCGATCAGACGCCCGCCCTTGCCCCGCGGTTTCCGGAAACTAGTACCTCGGAGGTACTAGTTTTTTGCCGCGTGGTTTCGGCAGGAAGCCTCGTTTGAGCCACGGGAGTGCTACACTTCCCAGATGTGCCGGTGAGATCGCGCCCGGAAAACCCGCATGTCTTCCGTCTGACTCGCATGGCTAATGTTCCGTGTGACCGCAGCCCCTGTTGCCACACAGCTGCAAAAGCTGATTGGCTCCTCTCAGGCCAATCATTGAAGTAAAATTGTAATTGTCCAGCTACTGATGGCCCAGCTGGCAACTCTTCATGCCCCAGGAGGGTCTCTCGCATCTCTCCCAGTGTGGGGCTTATTACAGCTTACATAGCAATGTATTAAGTATGCCCGCAAAAGTAATGTGTGAAAGGGTTCTTGTCAGCTGGGTACATGAGCATTTAAAGCCTTTGAAATATGTTGTTCTGGCTTTATTGTGTCCAAAGGAGAAACTCTATCAATCTTCAGCCTAATTTCATTTCTCTGATTTTCCTGGAAGACTCATCCATTAAACATTTAGGTAATGAGGAGTTTGACTTGTGCATTCTACAAGACAAATGGCAGAGTCTGGACACATGGAATGGCAGAGTCCATAGATGTGGTTGCCAAGTCATTTTTATCAACTGGAAATTTGATTCTGACGGCCATCAGGGAGAACCTTCGGAGCACAGGAGTCATGTATCTTTATGCCAGCAATGCAAGAAGACTAGAGTACCTCTTTCAAAATGGCACCAGGCTACAGCTGGTTCTGGGCTGCAGCAGCGGTGCCATGGGTTGGGGAGTGTAAATTACCACCACATACAAAGCTGCTCCTCCTCGTCTATATAGCCCCTTTACTAAACAAGGTCCAAAAAGGATGCATTTTACTGTGGTTCTGTAGAACAGAAGTGAGCGAAGCATGTAATACTGGCTAGAAATAATGGCTGGCTACCATATCCAGCCAAACTTTGTGGTTCACTGCATTGGCGTGGGACCGCCTCAAATATTGTTGTCTTGATTACTCCATTAATCATGGGACAGTGCCTACCCAAGAGAAGCAATTAGTGTCATCGTTGCATGGAAAGATCAAGGATCTTCATCATCAGGAGGACTGTTCCAAAAGGCATGGCCAGCATGACAGGATCCAGCTTCAGCGTTAAATCACCTTTGCGGGGGAAATCTCCCTGAAATTTGTGCTTGCAGCAAAGTGAACTGTTGCACCCGACACCATTTGTGATGACGCGAATGGCGACTGCCTTCAAGCAGAGAAAATGTCACTGAGGCAGCAGCCTTTATTCAGATGTAGGAAGAAAGCGTCATTCATTGCGAGCCTAGTGCTGCGTATTGATGCATGGAAGATTTCTGCTTTATTTCTTCTTGCAGAAATCCTTCTATCATTTCTCCTGATTTATTGATTGATTACATTTATTTGCTAAATTAACTCCTCTGTATGAAACCTGTCCAGTAGATTTGATTTCCAACGTTTGCATCTAGCTTCATAGGATATACACAGGGCCACCAGTGAATATTCACGGCATGGAGGCATTCTTCCTGGATTGACGCTACAGGTGGGAGATTACAGGTTTGAATACTTCTCCATATAAATAAAGCCTCCCCACATGGAGAAAGCTAATATGCCAAGGGACAAGCTAATCTAAAACCCTATATTGCCAAGGATTTTTAAAAATATCCTGCACCATTTAAAAAATCAAATAAGCCTTTAAATACTATTCACAAGCAGTTTACAGGGATACAAGTCTGTTAACGCCTATGAGGTTAAAGCAACACCTTGTTCACTCCACAGACATCATTCCAGTACTGAATTCCTATAATCTGCCTCTTTGGAGTCATGAAGACACATGATAAGTTTGTTCAAAACCAGGGCATATATCTATATACCACTCTGGAGATTTCAAATCTTCTTTTGAGTTTTTCCTCTTAATATATAATCTCTAAGAAAAGGGGCTGCGTTTTTGATGCTACATTTTTTGTAGTGAAATACTGTAAGATTCAAATTGCATATGCTTTGCACTGTTTTGCACCTGTCCTCCCCCCCCTCCATGCCTATCAAGGTCACAAACAAATGTAGCATTTGTGTTCTGCAAAGAACATCTGTTTTTTATTGTCTCATAGTTTTCTATGAATAAGGCAACACTTTTCTTGTACCTAGGAAGAGGTTTAAAGTATCTGTTTTTGTACCTACATTATTATTATTATCCAGCACCAAAGGAATAATGTTTCAGTGTGTGCCCTATGCCTTGGCTTTTTTCCATTTAGTGCTGTAGGTAGTCCTATGCATACGTCTTTGAACGTCACTCCCCTTGAACTTAGACTTACTTCTAAAGACCAGTTTAGACCTATGGGTGGCTATCACTTTGCATAACAGAGATCTGGGGCCATCACTCTTGGACAGAAAACATGCTTGAGATAGATATGTAGATTTCCACCAAGAAACAGCTGACTTAAAATTAACCGGGGTGGGAGGGGGCTTTCAAAGCAAGAGATGTTCAGAGGTCGTTTACCATTGCCTGGCTCTGCATAGCAACCATGGCCTTCCTTGGTGGTCTCCCATCCAAGAACTAAACATGGCCAGCCCTGCTTAGCTTCCAAGATCTGATGAGATTGGACTAGCCTGGGCTATCCAGGTTAGGGCATGCTTTACATGCAAAAAAAAATATCTCCATTCATTTCTAGGCATCTCCAGTTTAAAAGATCTTGAGTAGCAGGTTTAGAAAAGCCAGCAGCTGAGATCTTTCTGACTGTCCAGTAAGCAGACCATGGCCACAAAGTGCTTGGGGGGGGGGGCAACAGGGAGAGGGCTTCTAGTGTCCTGGCCCCACTGATGGACCTCCTGATGGCACCTGGTATTTTTGGCCACTGTGTGACAGAGTGTTGGACTGGATGGGACATTGGCCTGATCCAACATTGGCTTCTCTTATGTTCTTATGTTCTCTTTACTAGATGGATCAGTGATCTGACTCAGGGCTCAGCTAAATGAAACTCTCAGAGTTCCATGAAAGGAGCTCCAGCTGGCTTTCTTCTCTAAAGTTCAGTCAAGCAGTGGCCCTATTCTGATCAGAACCAGAGCACGAGAGAAGGGGGGCTTTAAACCTTTCCTCTGTGCAATTGTTCTGACCTGAAATTATCCCAGCCTTTTCAAACAAACAAACTGGTACTGATATGGGTAAGTTTGCCAGCTCTAAGTCGGGAAGTTCCTGGAGATTTTGTGTGTGGAGCCTGGGGAGGGACGGGTTGTGGAGGGGAGGGACCTCAGCTAGGTATAATGCCCTTGAGTCCACCTTCCAAAGCAGCCATTTTCTTCAGGGGAACTGATCTCTATTGCCTGGAGATCAGTTGTAATTACAGCCTTAAGGCTGGCAACCCTAAGTGTGAAGGTTGGAAAGGGGGTGGGACTTCAGCAGGGTATACTTTATTTATTTATTAAAACATTTATACCCAGAGTCCACCCGCCAAAGTTGCGGTTTCCTCAAGGGGAATTGATCTCTGTAGTCCAGAGATCACTTGCAATTCCAGGTGATTTCTAGGCCTCACCTGGAGGTTGGCAACCTTAACTATGGATGTTTGTCTATTTGCTCAAAGAACAAATAGTGCCTTCCCGTGGTCATTTCAGGTCATGAATATGGCTCCGGGGAAGGCTGAAATTTATCCTCTCCCTTCATGCTGTAGTCCTGATTGGAGTTAGGCCCCTGTGCACATGGTTTTTAGAGGGGGGGAGAATTTGGGAGCACCATTCATCTTCCAGTTGCTCATTTAGTTGAACTCTGTGATAGATAACTTCACTGGTTCAATCTCTTAAAGTAATGTATTAGGTGGACACCCAGGACAGAGACTGTATGTACATTGACCCAATTCATGTACTCTTCCCTTCAAAAGCAAAAGGGAGAAAGATCATAGTGCATATGCCCTTCCACATGAAGTTCCTATTTTGTTTTAGGGATGCGAACATAAGAAGAGACCTGCTGGATCAGACCAGTGGCCCATCTAGCCCAGCATCCTGTCTCACACAGTGGCCAACCAGTTCCTCTAGATGGCCAACAACAGCGCATAGATGCTGAGGCCATCCCCTGAGGTTGCCTCCTGGCACTGGGATTCAGAGGCTTAATGTATTCAGTCACCATGGCATGTGGGTGGAGAAGAAGGATGCACTATCTTTTCCTCAGTCATGCAAATGGATTACCACCCAGGAAAGGTGCTTTTGTAAATATGCATAGTGGTTGTGTGCACATAGTGGTCATGTGCACAGTTCTTAACCATAGATAGGAATGTACATAACTGCAGCCTAAAATCCTGATCCATTCCTTCAGGGATGTGTAGGCTGGCTATAGTGCTCAGACAGGCATTGGAATGAGCAGAGTCTCCTCAGATTCACTTTTACTATAGAATGTTCCATGTACGGAGCATTTAATGAGCAGAGCATGGCAATCCTTGGCTGCACTGGACTCCATGTGCACATCAGAATTCCACAATGCTCTGGACAGGAATTGAAGGATACCGTCCTTTTTTATGATTGCATATGGATAATCCTCATCCATTTAAATGGGACTGCAGGCCAGTACACACGCAGCAGAGTAGCATAGTTGATTGTAAAATCAGGCCTTGGGCTCTTACATCCTCTCTCACTGTATGTAATTTGTAATTTAAAAAAAAAATAGGCCCACATGTAGCAATACAAACAGGACCTCTTTGCATAAACTCCCAATGCTTATCAAAGATTATACAAACAGTGGGGAGAGTACACAAAGCCACCTTCATTCCAGTGCCCAACCATGCAGGGATCCAATAAGCTATGTGTGAACTGGCGCTTTTATACACATAAATATGTACAGGATTGCAGTCTATGGTATTTATAGTGGTTCTTGTTCTTTTGTGTTTGTTTGTTTCCAAAGAGTTAAAGACAATTGAAAAGGGGATTATTGTTCGTGGGGTTTTCATTCTTTGGATACACTTTTTCTTCTGGTAAAACAGGAGTGGTAGGTTTTTGCAGTGTTTAAAAGAAGCCCGCAGGAACTGTTTAACAGAATTTGTGGTGAAACAAAAGTAAAGTGTCTGCACTGTGGGGAAGAGATGCCTCTGTCAAACCATCTTCTTACAAACTAGTGTCTATCTTCAGTTTTGCAGTACAATCCAAAGCACAGCTGTACCGTTCTAAATCCATTGATGTCAGCGGGCTTAGATGTGTGCAACTTTATTTAGGATTGTACTGCTAAATGCCTTTTCTTTTTTTCTCCAGATTTGGAAACAAAATCCCCACTGTACTGTCATTGCTATTCAGTCAGTGGTGTGTTTCAAGAATGTAATTGTGGGTATTTTTCAGAAAGTATTCCCCAATGCTGCAATTTTGCAAAGCTGAGTGGGTAAATTATTTGGGTTTTTGTATCCTTGTTTTCATATTAGGGATCTGATTACTATAGAAAAGTGCAAGAGAAATTATTCAGCATGTTTCTGTATGCATTTAACAAGGTGCCTCGGAAATTACTCAAGCACCCTACAAATGGACAAAAGGGTTGATAGACAACACGTTTTTCATCAGAATATTATAGAGAGCCGCTGACTATCTAAAAATTATTATTTGAGGGGGCGGGATGCGCAATCAATATGAAAGAAACTGGACCAACAGTGCCCTGTCATTGTGCTAAGTTTACATTTATCTTTGGATTGCAGAAGTTCTATTTGTGTATATATTTACTGGTATGTTGAGAGACAGAAGTATTGTCAAAACACAGAGCAGGAATCTCTGGCACGTAATGTCATTTCTGTTATTCCCCTCCATTTCAGATAAGATGCCTTGGCTCCATAGAATTTTTTTTTTTAATGATTGTCATTCATTTGTTCATTAATTCCTTTATTCACTTTATTAATAATCTGCCTCTCTTTCTGAGACTTAAACTAGAAAATAACACAATAAACAACAGTGCAAGACAAACAATGGGAAAAAATTGAATAAAAATCAGAAAACACTACAGTAAAAAAGATAATAGTACACTAAACAGTGCAACAAATGACATCCCTCTCCCCTTAATGAAAATGTCTGCCGCCCTCACCAATTCCATTTTGCACATTCTGTAGGACGATAGAGCTGTGGGAGCCTTCCTGGTGGGAGACACAGCAGAGAGTGCTCAGGTACAGGCAGGGGTCCTTTTGTAGAAAAAGAGGTGCAGGAGCTCATTAGCATAGCTTATTTGCATATGTCACACCCCCTGACATCACTGGAAGTGTGTCAGAAGGCAACACCCACCGCTCAGGCTCCACTGGTCTGTTTTGGATTGCTAGCTATTGGGAGGGAGACGTGCAGATCTGTCCTTGCAGAGGGAGAGCTTGTACCTGAATAAAACCTGGTCTTAAAGGTGCCACTGAACTGTTTTGGACTGGGGGGGGGGGCTCTGCAATTTACCTGGCTGCTTCTTGCTCTGACTGAGGGCTGCTGGGAGCAGGGGGTGGGGCTTTTTGCATGTGCCCACCCCCTGGGCTCTTTACTGCCGGAGCTCCGCTCCTGTGCGCTCCTGCAGGAAAGGACCCCTGGGTACGGGCAGCTCTTATGTTTTGGCAGGGAGGCCCCTTCAGAAAGTTTTGCTCATACGAGTGCTGCCATCACAGGAGAGGGATTTCAGAAGAGGTGGTTCTTTAGCCAAGGGTAGGAATGATTTTGATCTATTTTCTTACATACAGGCTACAGGAGAACCCTTATTCATACTGATAGAGCATGCTCCAAGAGTAATATAGCGTTTTCTTTCTAGGGATGGGCACGAACAATGCGGGGACAGTGCGGCTGAACCACAAACCAAACCACGAACTGAACCGGGAGGCTCGTTCACCAGCCAAGCCGGTTTTTGTGGTTTGTGGCCCGGCAAACCCAGTTGAAAGGGTCCACAGACTCTTTAAATGGGGTTGGCAGAAAGCCTAAAAAACAGCTGAGTGGCAGGGAGCAGCTTGATCCCTGATGCTCTGCTGTTTTGGGCTGTCTTGTGCAGTCCCTTTAAGCTTTAAAAGGTCTGCAGAAGGTAGCTCAAAAACAGCTGTGAAGTGCAGAGGTGCTCCCCACCTCTCAGCTGTTTTGGACTGTCTTCTTCAGTCCCTTTAAATTGTCTAATTTGGCCATTTTTAAGGCCAAATTAGACAATCACAGAGTACTTCTAAACTGTTTTCCTGATCAAAATGCTCCTCTCGTTTGCTTTTAACCCCAGTTGGGTGGGGAGGAATCCATAATGAGGTTGCCTGCCATTATTTTTCCTTCGAGCAGCCCACAGCAACAATTTTGAGTCAGAAAAACAGTGCAGGGAAGGAGCTAAACTTCTCTTTGCCCAGCACCATATCTGCAAACAGGGGTCATTTCGTAGAAAAAGAGCTGCAGGAGCTCATTAGCATATGGTATGCTAATGAGCTACTAGGCTATTAGCATAATGGCTCATTAGCATATGCAATGCCCCCGACATCACCGGAAGTGATGTCAGAAGGGGAAGCAAAAGGGGGGGAAGGTCTTCAAAAGCCTCCCCTTCCCCAGCCAGCCGGGGGGGGTAAGCAAAGAGAGAAGGGATTTAAACTTTAAACCCCTTCTCACTAGAGTTGGGCCGCAGAAGGAGGAAAGAGGGAAGGAAAGAGAGAGAGAGAGTAGAGAGAAGGAACGAAGGAACTGACCTTCCTCAGGCCGCAGCACTCCGGCGCTGGCCCAGGGAGGTGGTGACGGGCCTCCTCTGGCCTCCCCTGGGCCTCAGCGCTCTGGCGCTGGCCCGGGCAGGTGGTGAGCGGCCTCCTCAGGCCTCCCCGGGGCCGCTGCGCTCCGGCGTGGGCCCCGGAAAAGCAGCGATGGGCCTCCTTAGGCCTCCCCGGGGCTGCAGTGTTCCGGCACATGCCCCAGGAAGGCGACAATGGGCCTCCTCAGGCCTCCCTGGGGTTGTAGTGCTCCGGGGCGGACCCTGGGAAGGTGGCGACAGGCCACAGCACGGGAGTTGGGGGCGGGACTTGCTGCTGCCACCATTTGTGCCAGCTCCTGGGCTCCCAGAGCAGCGATCCGGCCCCAAAAGACCCCTGTCTGCAAACAACTTGCAACTGCTTTACAGCATCTAAATTATATCTTCAGTGTGGTCTATGGCAAGTAATCCAAAATCAGTTTCCTGCTTGAGTGAGAATTTGAACTTGGCTATTCCTGAAGCTAGTGTGATACTCTGTCCACCACATCACAGGGGATATCAATAAAAGCTCCTTATACTAAGAACATAAGAAGAGCCCTGCTGGATCAGGCCAGTGGTGCATCTAGCCCAGCATCTTGTCTCATACAGTGGCCAACTAGTTCCTCTGAAGGGCCAACAACAGGGCATAGAGGCCAAGGACTTCCTCTGATGTTGCCTCCTGGCTCTGGGATTCAGAGGTTGACTGCCTCTGAATGTGGAGATTCCCTTTAGTTGCCATGGCTAGTAGCCACTGATAGGCCTATCCTCCCTGGATCTGTCTAATCTCCTTTTAAAGCCATCTATGCCTGTGGCCATCACTACATCCTCTGGCAGTGAATTCTACATTTTAATTACCACTGCCATGCAGCCAATACATGCTCAGGTGAGCTAAACATGGGATAAGGGGCTTTCTAAAACCATATCCCCTAAGGACAGCCTTCGTTTGAGTAAAGGGTCTTCTATGCTTTGTGTAAAGGCATGTGACATTGAAAACTAGCCTTGATCACATCTGGGATAAGCCAAGTCCCGTTAACATGTAAGAAGACACACTGAAGATCAGTTCCATAGTGGGAAAGGATTAAAATATCAACAATCAAGAACAAATATCTGTTTTGCACAATGCCTGCTTTTTTGTGTATGAGGGCTGGCTCATACACAGATGAGGCATCATATTGTACATGTGGAAGACAGAAGAAGTAACATTTGAAGTTGATTTTCCTTTTGCCTCTCTGCATGAACAACCTTTTGTATAAGCTGGTGTTTACATAAGTTTGATCTGATCCGGCCACATTAATTTCTTTTGTGTTCCCTATGTTGTCATGGTCAAATTTCAGTTCATCAGATTTTCGTCACTGTCATTGATGGACCATTTCTACACCATCTATATGCCACTGATGCCGAGTGAATGTTGAAAAATAAATGAATATGAATGGAAAACATTTGACCCAAGAAATGGGTGCAAAAATAAGGATTCTCAGGTTTGTTTCTCTTGAGGAGAAACGGAATTGAAATGGGGAGATATGAACTTGCACCAGCCAACTTTTGAAATTCAGTCTCATCCCTAGAGTGCCATTAAAAAAAGCTGTGTAGGTTATGTATCCAGGGTTTACACATATATGAATGCAAAGTCTGAAGGCCACCAAAATTAAAAAAGACATCCTTGTGTAGATGCAGCTTAGGGTTGCCATCCTCCAGGTGGGGGCTGGAGATCTCAAAGAATTACAACTGATCTCCACAGATTGCTTGCTTGTTTGTTTAAAATATTCATTCAATTTCTCCTGGAGAAAATGGCTGGTTTTGGAAGGTGGATTGTATGGCATTATATCCTACTGAGTTCGCTCCCCTTCCTAAACCACACACTCCCAGGCTCCACCCTCGCCCTATTTCTAAACCTGGAGCTGACAACCCTAATCCAACCGGAAGAAAGAATAATGAGTGCTGTGTGACTATTTCCAGATGCTGAAATGCTTGATGCAGGAACAGTAGCTATGCACAGCCCTCCATTAAATAGTCTTCAGTACAACCAGCCAGCCATTTGGGAAATAAGGAATGGAAGCAAAGGCTGGATTTATTCCTCCCCCAATCCAGGGTCCATTACCTACCACTTTTTCACCTCGCTTATGCAACTACCAGTGCCATCCTGAACAGATCTGTGCCCTTCTAAGCCCATTGACATCAGTGGGCTTAGAAAGGTATAGCTATGCTTAGGATGGCACTGTGTAACAATCCTATCCACGCTTACTGTGTAGTGAGTCCCGTGATGAGAAAGCGTTCAGTGGATCGGGCTGCTAAAAGAGTTATAGTGTCAAAATTCTGCAAGAAGTGGAACACTCTCTGGGAAGCCTTTTCCCTGCTAAGGAACTTCACGGCATCTGATTTTACAAGCAGAACAATAATAATAATAATAAATTATTCATAGTAAAATAACAGAAAACACACAAATACTGTAATTCAAAGAATCATTTAAGGACAGCACAAAAAATACTACACAGTGCACACAGTGGTGAGGAACTGTTACAATACCAACAGTCTTTCCATTATGTAAAAACTGTAATATCGCTTTGAAATGACAACTTTTGATGTCTCTTTGCAATTGTGCTTTCTCTGTTTGCAGTAATTGGTCTCGTGTTAAATTAAAATGAATTGTTTTTTTAAAAAACAAAGTATTTTAAAAATGGATGGTTTGTCTTACCTCTCTTTCTTTGGAACCAGGGAAACAATGAATGTGACCTGAATGGCCAAATACTGGGTATTTATTTATTTATTTATTTGAATGCAATAGTTCTCTTGTTGCATTAATGAGGATGGTGAGAAAGCATGATCAAATTCGAGTGTTGAAAGAGTTCGGTTGATTTGCTAGGATGAGGCAACACAGTGTTAAAATTTACTAGCATGTTTTTTTGGGTGTGTGTTTGCAAGCAGTATGCTCAAAGAAGCATGGGTTTGAAAGTGCCTATAGGAGGCGTGTTTAATATCGACGTTCCAGATTTACAGATGCTGCCCCTGTGCAGCACTCATTCATTGAACAGAGCTCAGGACATTCTCCTGTGCAAGCACTGCTGAAACAAGGGGGGGGGGGTTGCCAAGGAGATTGCAGCAGATTATGTGGCCGAAGTGACGACCCACACTCATGCACAGAGTTGGCGACCCACGACCATTTTAATACAGGAAGTGCTTCTGCAAACTCAATGAGATGTTCATCTGGACTGACCATCTCCATTTGAGTGGCTGGGAAGCTATAAAGGGTAGGAGAACTCGATGGAAGTATACTGATGGTGGCCAGCACATGGCTGAGAACCCTGATTGCTGCTTCTCCGTTGCAAAGTGGCAGGGTGTGAGTCTGTGATTTTCTACAGCCAAACAGTTGATAGAAGGATATACTTCTCTTTCCCCCTGTACACAGTTTTCCCCGCCACCACTGCCCATCATTCTCTTCTCCACTGAAATAGTCATCCCATCTTGCTCTTTTATAACAGAGAAGTGACAAGGAGAGGTTCTCTTACCCATGTTCACTGTCATCAGTATTGTTCCACCATGTGCATGCATCGGTACTTTCACACCTGTGAAAGAATTGGCTTACTCAGATTTGTGCCTCTGTTCTCCAACGCATGTAATATTTTAAATCACTCATGCTATGATGGTAAGTGCTCAACCAGAAACACTGGCCTTGGTTGCCTAAAACAATAAAGAAATGTGCGGAATTGTCAGCCTGATGTTGAATTCCAGTGTGTTGTATGTTACGAAACATGAAAACGTTGTTGTCCCTGTAATCTGTAGTTGTTGATACAGGGACTTGTTTGTATTGAAGATTGTGAGAATGTCTGTCCTAAAAATAAGCACTGACAGAGTCTTGCCTTGCACATGAAGTAGAAAGCACTTATATTCAATATCTATATATTTATACAAAAAAAGAAGAAACAATTTTTTTGATAATGATGAAAGAATAAAGTTTATTTCTCATTTTACAAAAAAAGAGAGAGCTATTTCTTAGAAATTCTACTATTTTCTTCTTCCAGAATTTTTGCCATCCTCTGTCCACCTCAGACTTCTATGCTAGTAGAAACAGCAATGGGTCACCACATAGCACATTGGCCCAGAACATGCAGGATCCATTTCCCAGTGCACATGGGGAAAGGCTGGTATGACCCAGGGTTGGTATCACAAATAGCGCTGATTTTCAGGGCCCCATGTTTTGGGGATCGCAAGGCCACTGTGCAACAGCCATGATTACAGCCTATCCCCTCCCCTTCTCTGGGCTGTGGCACAGGACCTCCCTGCCCACCCTTCCTTTCTCCTTTGGCATGTGCACTACAACATCCACCACAAGTACAGGTACTGGGTTTCTCATTGTCCTCCTCTACCACATGGAAGGCACAGTGCAGTCACTTCTGCATGACACCTTCACTGTTCACCCCTCTGCCAGACTGTACACTGATGGGTGCATCCACCATCCCAAATGATAGGGAGAACAAGTAAGGTTGCCAGCCTCCAAGTGGAGGCCTGAAGATCTTTTGCTATTAACAATTTATCTCCGGGCAACAGAGATCAGTGCCCCTGGAGAAAATGGCTGCTTTGGAGGGTGGACTCTATTACACTGTACCCTGTTGTTGTCCCTTCCCTTCCCTCCCCATCCCTGCCCTCCCAAAGCTCTGCCCCCCAAATCTCCAGGGATTTCCCCAGCCAGAGCAGGCAACCCCAACAACAATTTTCCTAGAGGGGGTGGCTGCTTGTTCATCTAAGCAGGTGAATCAAGTAGGAGTAGAATTTACCATTCCCTTCCGTCAGTGTCATGGCCATACCTAGAAAAGGACATGCTGGATAGGGACACAAAACCAGGAACAGGCCCTGTCCCGGCCTCTCTTCATTGACAACCTCCCAGTGTTTTTTTGTTTTTTTTAAATATTATTTTATTTCATAAAACATGTCCAACACCAACACCACCCGTGTGCGACTTCCAGGCATTAGAGACATAAATAAAATTCCATACAGTATTATATCACAATCAATCTCAGTACAACTCTATTACTCTATTAACCTTCCATCTTAATCTTATAATCAAATTAACCTCTCAATTTCCTTTTAACTGACTAATCACCCCAATTTTTTAAAACTTTCCCAAATACCCCGCCATCCTTCTAAACCAGTCCTCCTCCTGGTCATTAACCTTTAACCCATTCATTCTACGTATCTTCATTGTAAGATACTCTAAAATTATTATATTATTCATTTTTTCCCTCCAATGATTAATTGTCAATTCCTCAGCTTCTTTCCAATTCCTTACTATCACTTGTCTTGCTGCTACTAACATCAAATTTATCCATTTACATTCCTCCTTTAACCTTAACCCTATACCATCCAAACTAATAAGTGCCATTGCTTTAGATATTCTTACCCTTCTTCCCACAATCCCCGACATTTCTATACCAATCTGATCCCAAAATTTCTTTACCAAAGGACAATCCCACCACATATGACTGAACGTTCCCACCTCTCCACATTTCCTCCAACAATTTTTACTTCCCGATTTTGAAATATAGCTCAGCTTAACCGGTGTATAATACCATTTCTGTATCATCTTCAAACCCTGCTCCTGAACCTCCCAGTGTTTTACTGTCTCACATATCCTCTTGTCTAGTCTACCAAAACTGGTGGATGATGAAAAGTAAGTTGATGACGATCTGTTCCTTTCCTTTCCTTTTCTTTTTGTGTTTTGGGGTGGTTCTCCAGAAAACACAATGCACATCCTGTTCATCAAATATGCATGTATTCTTCACTGCATTTCAATTTAAAATGCACATGTACAATGGAGTAAGACCCACTGAATAAAATGGGACCTACTCCTGAGTAAACCTGTTCAGGGTTGCTGTCATGGTTTTCTCAGGGTGCCTGAAGTCCCCACACTAATGACATCAGGTACACTGCGAAAACTACATTTCCCAGAGTCCCTGGCACATGAGACTCTGCTATAGTATTACTCATTCAAGACAGGTAGAGGAGAAAGAATGAGAGATCGACCTCCTTCCCTTGCCACTGCTGGGGCATCAGCAGCTCACATAAGATAAGGTGGCTGGGGAACTGAAAGTGAGAAGGTCTGAATTGTTGGAAAAAAACAGAACATCCTCCCAGGCAGTCTCCATTGTCACTTGTAATTGCCAGCTCCATTCTGAATCAAGGCTTTGTGGAGTTTGCTCATCACTATTTTGTTTACCTTCCTCTAATTTTATACTAGGACAGCAGGCATACGGAGCAATCCTAAGTAGGTATTTTAAGAAAAAAGTCCCATTTTATTCAATGGGACTTACTCCCAGGTCAGTGTTCTTGAGAGTTCATCTACATGGTGCTAGTGACATCACACATCCTCGAGCAATCTACTCAACTCGTTTGAAGGTGACCCAGAGAACACACATTCTGTCTGTGTTCAAAAACTCCATCACACACACATTTAAGTGTGTCATAACCAACATGGTGTTTTTCAAAGGGGGGGCCAGACAAGTAGATAATGAAATGTTATTGCCCAGACAGGCTGTACTATTATCATATATCAGCTACAAGATTATCAGGCTTCCTAGTGGATCTGCCTTTTGTAGAACTGGTTAGAGGGGGGTGCTTGCACCTACTGGCAGCAGCCAAACTGATTTCCACTCCACTTAGTTACATGGGGCAGTGAATGTAGCTGAGTACCAATTTTTAAGCATACCTATTCCATTGTTCCTTATTTCTGAAATCAGATTCAGGGAAATCTACTCATGGGAGTGAGGTGGGCAGAGTCTGGCTTTTGATATTACATTGTATTCACCGAAGACTATTTTGGTTAAATGCACAGACAAATATATAGAATATATATGCTTATTTTTTAGAAAATGGATATCTGGCTGTGAAAAATCTTGAAGGTCAAAAGATGTACTAATACACTTTTTTTAAAACAGTTTTTAAATTGAGATACAAAAGTTACCACATTACAAATTAGAGCCTGATACAATGCCCACTGTAGATTGTGGAGATGAGTTGCCCTCACGGTCAACAGTAAAGATCTTCCCACTGGATTCACAAGATATTTGGATTGCCATTTTCTACCACTAGTCAATGGCCAATTTTTAAGATGTTTGCCATGGAACACCATGTGTGGTCTAATGGAAATTCCTTGTGGGAAAAGAAAAGCTAGCATACATCTCCTGCATGGG
>NW_015159735.1:617234-648989 GCF_001447785.1 Gekko japonicus
AACTTGCACGACTGTGTGTGCCATACAGGTGTGTTTTAATGGAACTTGGGAACACCCATTGTGGTTTTAGCATCCAGAACCTTTATATGGGCAATTGCTATCAGGCTCTAAACAGTTAAACCTTAACTAAGCTGCCTATCTGTGGAATAACCTAAGTCACAAGGCCAAGTCAAAGTAGCCTCTGACAAGTTGTATTGTTCTTCAAGCCTTCTTCCTAGTATGTGCTATTTGATGTTGGCTGAATGGGATCTCTTTGGGTACCCTTTAATCAGTGTTAATTCTGTGACTTTTTTCAAGGCAGTTTGTGATTTGGTACTTAGCCACTGTTCATGTTGGTATCTTCAGCTTCTGCATTTGATAGACAGATTTTCAAAAAGCACATACTTTTCCTCCCAACACTTGTCCCTGGCTTTTCGTATGTGCTGCTGAACAGCAATTTGTGGAAATTTGAGAATATATTATTGTTATTAACAATATAGTAAATGTTTTTGTTTCTGTTTTGCACTAGCCTTTAAGAAATGTATAACACGTTTCTGTATTTTTACAATATATCATCTAGAAAGTGTGAAAAATCTATTTGTCAGCTGAGAGGAAACAAACAAATATGTAATGACAACACCTCAAAGATATGTTACGACGTGTACAGTTTGTGATAATTTTATATATAAAAAGGCAAAACCAAGAAATATTTGATATAATTTTATTCCAGTTGTTTCATATGTATTTTGAACAAGAAATAAAAGTGATCTAAAATGACGTACATTGTCTTCAAGTCTTTTGAGTTTTGACTTCAGCAATTGAAAAAAATGCTGGAATGGAAACCTTTATCATCTTGGAAGACCATATGAAAACCTGGACAGATGTGTACAAGTGTGTGGGTGGGTGTAAGTAAATCACCATCCAGTTGCAGCCAGCTTATGGTGACCCCAGCAAGGCAAGTGAGAAATAGAAGTGATTTGCCATTGCCTTTCTCAGCAGAGTCTTCCTTGGAGGTCTCCCTTCCAAGTAGCAATCCTGCTTAGATCTGACAAGACTAGGCTCTACCATGCCACCCTCCCTTCCCTCCCTAGATAGATAGTCAAAGCTAATATATACATACATACACACATATTTATATAGTCTAGTCAACAGCAGCTCTCCAGAATTTCAGGTTGCGATCTTGCACAACATCCACTCCCTAATTGTTTGAACTGTATATGTCAGGGATTGAACCCGAGATCTTCTGCATGTAAAGCAGATGCATTGCTACTGAGCACTGGCCAGTCCCTTCCCTAAGTTCCCTTTGGCAAGGCCCTTACTCAGCAGGTCCATTCTGTTGCAGCTAGGGCACTAAGCCATTAGCTAGGGATGCCAGCCTCCAGGTTGGACCTGGGGATCCCCTGGAATTACAGCTCATTTCGGGACTACAAAGCTCCCCAGAAGAAAATGGATTCTTTGGAGGGTGGACTGTATGGCTTTGTACCCCAATGAGGTCCCTGTCCTTCCCAGGCTCCTGCCCCAAAATTTCCAGGAGTTTCCCAATCTGGACCTGGCAACCCTAGCATCAGCTGTAACACCCATGCTATGGAGAGGCATATGGAAGATGGCCTCTGTGACTGTTTTTCACTGTTGTGAAAGATGTCTACTCCAACAGTCATTCAGTGATTACTGAGCTTCAATTCTGTCTGTAGGACGTTGTTGTGTATGCTATTTTAACTGTGCAGTTGTTATCATTATCTTGTGGTTATTAATGTGTCATATATTGTTACCTGTTCCGATTGCAGGAGAGAGCAGGATATAAATGCTTCAGTCAATAAAAACATACTCGGCCTCCACAAGACAGAAGGGTCCTTAAATTGAAACACACTTGATCAACACAATGTAGAATATTGAACTCTCTCAAAGTAATACTAAGCCAGAATGACAAAGTGGTAAGAATGTTGGACTAGCATCTAGGAGAACCAGGTTCAAGTCACCCCTCAGCTATAAAGTTTTCTGGGTGACCTTGGGCCAATTACTCTCTCTCGGTGTAGCCTATCACTCTGGGCTATTGTTTTTTATTTTCAACACTTTTTTATTGAAGTATTAAAAATGCATACAACTGTTAATGTAAGATAGAACCACTTCAATTTTAACAAAAAATAGTTAGTACTAATAACAACATAATCTATACATCAATCATCAAGAACAAATATACAGTCAACATTTAACTAATCGCAATATTGAACTGGATATCTTTATATTTTGGAGAAGATTTTTTTTAGCAATAAATCAGGTAAATATTAATCTTTGACAGACTTTTTAACACTACTTTTCACTCTGGGCTATTGTAAGGATAAAAACAGGGAGAACCTCAAAACATCTTTGAGGATGGGTGGCATGAAAATGTTCTAAATGGGTAACACAAATTATTTGGTACTTCCTCAAAGAAACTTTTCCTGTCAGCTAGACCTTAAGGACCAATCAGCTTACACACTAGTTCAGCCAATGATAAACTCCCCCAGGCACAACTGTGGCATTTGGCTGCTTCAACACATTTTTTATTTCCCCCTCCTCAACCTCATTACCAGTGCACATGCATACCCTGATAAAACACTACAAAAGAAAAAGCAGTCTATGATTTGACTGAGCATATAGTGGCATCAATATTCTTTGGGTCAGTCTTTCATCTGTGTGCATAACTGTATGCACAAACACATCAACGATGGCTTGGTTTATTTGTTGCAGCATTTTGTCAATGTGCATCTGCAGAGTGAGCAAAATAAAACCTGCAGCAAGCTGGGTATGTACAAAGTTTGGAAATATACACAGAACAGTGGAAGATTCCAAATGCACCCATTCCTGTACAGAAATAAGACCACATTACTGGGACCAAAATCCCAGGAGAAACCTGGAGAGAAGAATTCTAGAAGTATCCCTGTAAGTGCAGCAGAGAGCAGTAAAAAAAATAAATAAATCCCCAATTCTGACTGTGAGAGAACATTGTCTCCACTCCCACCTCTGTTTCCTTAGCTTTCAATTGGACAGGTTTTCAGTGGTGACCGTTCACAGATTAGGCTGAAAGTAGTCTGGTGCTGAATGATGAGTGGTTGATTAAGTAAAAATGATGCATGTGAATTTGTGAACCAGCTCTAAATGCGTCTTTGCACATGGAAGGCGCGTATCATTCAGGTAGGCATTAATGGAGAACACTAATAGTTTTTTTAAAAATGTGTTTCCCTCTTATAGAGAGCTTTTTGTCACCACCTGTCCAAGAGACTGACGCAGTTTACCTCTAGTTAGCTTCTGCAATGTGGTGGTGGGGTCAAGTTGCAGCCAGTTTATGGTGACTCCCCCCCCCCGGAGTTTTCAAGACAAGAGATGAACAGAGGTGGTTTGCCATTGCCTGCCTCTGCAGAGGACCCCTAGTCTTCCTTGGTGGTCTCCCACCCAAGTGTTAACCAAGGCTGACCCTGCTTAGCTTCCAAGACCTGGCTCGAGAGGGCTAGCCTGGGCATCTAATTAATTGCCATCAAGTCACAGCCAACTTATGGAAACCCCAAAAAGTTTTCAAAGCACGAGATGAACAGAGGTGCTTTGCCATTGCCTGCCTCTGCATAACAACCCTGCACTTCTTTGGCAATCTCTCATCCAAGTACTGACTCTTTGACATCTCCTATTCTCATTAATGTCCGTGAGCTTTACAAATGTGCTGTACTTTCCTGGCTTTGCTAATCCTGCAGAGTAGCTCATCTCATGAAAGGCTTTGAAGTCTCCAGAGGAAGGTACCAATTGAAAAGGTATAAAAAATAGGGGAGGGGGGAGAACATAAGAACATAAGAGATGCCAATGTTGGATCAGGCCAAAGGACCATCCAGTCCAACACTCTGTATCACACAGTGGCCAGAAATACCAGGTGCCATCAGGAGGTCCACCAGTGGGGCCAGGACATTAGAAGCCCTCCCACTGTTGACCCCCCCCCAAGCACCAAGATGACAGAGCATCACTTGCCCCAGAGTCCCTATCTATACCTTGTGGCTAATAGCCACTGATGGACCTCTGCTCCATATGCTTATCTAATTCCCTTTTGAAGCCGTCCATGCTTGTAGCCGCCACCACTTGTCATCTCTAAAGGAGATGGTGTTGACATCAAGGAAAGGTTCGATTTGCTTCCTAATTTTGTTTCTTCCCATGGGGTCAGCCAGAGTCTTGATGAAGAGCATCTTCAAAGGGGCACTGGGATGGTAAAAGCCAGCAGCCTTCACAGAAAGCTGCAACAGGTACGCTTTGAGAGGGAATGAACCCATCATTTCATCAATGCAAACACTTCCTTTTCTTATGGCTGACAGCAAGTCAAAGAACATCACTGACTGAGTACTGGTGCTGGCCAACCAGGGCCAAAGCAACAGTCTTTTTGCTCTGCTCTACCTGCTGTTTCAGAATTCAGTCAGTCACCAGATGTATGCAATTCCACTTGCCGCTGATCACAAGGGGGGTTTGCTAAGGCCAATATAAATCAAAAGGCCCCAGGGCAGGAACGCAAAAGTGAAGATACATTTTCTTCAGCTGCTTCGCCCAGGAAGGATGAAATTGAATGAATTTTGTCATCCAGCAATGCTTGGTAACAGCAGTTGGAATAATTTCCTTTGCTCTTCGGCGTCGCTTCACATTATTTAAAGTTAATAAAGCAACACAGCTTTTAAAAAACGTCCCTATTGGAGGTTTTTTCCTTGAATGCAGAACGTCCCATTATTCTAATGGTATTTTACTTGAAACAGATGACTGGATTTCCCAAAACAAGTTACAGAAACTCAGATTTCCTCTGCAAATGTGAAGCTACCTTCTTTTTTCAGCAGTGTTCAGTTTGTATTCAGAAAGTGGTGAAGGGTCAGTGAAGCCTCACAGTTTGGGCAGCACTGGTTTGGGATGAAGGGAAACCTCCAACCATTCTAGGGAAAGTGTCACAGTTTGGGTAGCCCCACTTTTGCTAGCTCCCACTGTGAATAACCGTGAATAACCCCAGAAGCGGCTTATGATCTGTGACTATCGTGAAGGGGCGACCATAGACGAAACTGTAAAACGTCTTAACCCCGGCCATGATAGCAAGCCCCTCCCGGTCAATCTGCATGTAGTTGCGCTCGGCGGAGGACAGCGTTCTAGAATAATAGGCCATGGGAACCTCTCTGCTGTCCAGTAGGATGTGACCCAAAACAGCCCCGACGCCATAGGGAGAAGCGTCACACGCAAGTATAACAGGCAGGGACTCATTGAAATGAGCGAGAACAGTATTACAGATTAACAAAGTTTTCACACCCTAGAACACCGCCTCCTCCCTCGGTCCTCAAGCCCAAGGAGATGATTTATCCAAGAGTCTGTGGAGGGGTTCTGTCACAGCAGCCTTGTGTGGCAGGAAGTCATGATAAAAGTTTATGAGGCCCAGGAAAGCCTGAAGCTCCGCCTTGCACTGCGGTGCCGGGGCCTCCACAATAGCCTTCACCTTGTCCTTCACGGGGTGGAGGCCTGTCGCATCCATCTGATACCCCAGAAAGTCCACCTCTGAAACCCCGAGGAGGCACTTTTCCCATTTGACTTTCAGACCAGCCTCGTTGAAACGGCCCAACACGGAGCGGAGACGGGATGCGAAATCCTCCGGGGTCTCAGCGGCGATGAGGACATCATCAAAAAATGGCATCACGCCAGGGATCCCTTTCAACAAAGTGTCCATTAGTTGTTGGAAGATCCCAGGGGCCACACTGACCCCAAACTGCAGTCTCTTAACTCTAAACGCCCCCCCCCCCGGTGTGTAACGATAATTTGGGCCGTAGCAGTGGCCTCATCAACCGGCAACTCCTGGTACGCCTGAGCAAGATCCAGCTTGCCGAAAATATTTGCCCCTGCCAGAGACTCCAGCACGTGGCTCACTATCGGAACAGGGTATGAGTACGCTTGGAGTGCTTGATTTATAGTGCATTTATAATCCGCGCAGATGCGGATGTCCCTGTTCGGTTTGACGGGGGTCGCTATTGGTGTTTCCCAAGGGGAATGGGAGACTGGCTCGAGAATGCCCTGGGCAACCAGCCAGTCCAGTTTGCTTCTATCTTTGGCCACAAGGAGAGGGTCGCCATGCGGAAACGCCGGTGGATGGGGGCTACTTGAGGGTCTAGCCGTAATGACACTGGGGGACCCTTGTAACATCCCAGACCCCCGTCAAAATTCCCGGCAGACCTCCCCAAAATCCCAAGGCAAGCATTTATTAACCCCCCTCTCCGACGGTGATAACCAGTGCTTCAAACCAAGCCCAGCCCAGAAGGCTTACAAGGTTACCCTCCACCACCACCAAATCCAGATTTCCCACAAAGTCTCGATATTGCACCCAAAATGTCCTGACCCACCTGATTGGAATGGGATTTCTCTGGAAATCCACCAAGCTTAAGGGCGAGGGCCTCAGAGGGGGTCCCCCTGTTGGGCAAAGTTTGATCAGCGTGTCCACAGATATGATGGATGCTGCTGACCCCGAACTCACTTCCATGGAGCAGGGGGACCCCTCAATCCAGACTTGTACTTGGATCTTCGAGGTGGCAGACTGGTTGGGGAGGCGTAGTACCTGCAGTGGCTGATTGGTCAGGTGGTAGAGGTCAGAGGTCTCAGTGGCAGACTCGTGTGCAGTGGCGGCATGGCAGCGTGACTGCATGGATGACTGTGTGTTCCAGGGGCCCTTGGACCGGCAGACTCGGGCGAGATGTCCTTGCTTACTGCACATGAGGCACGTGACGTCCCGGAAACGGCATGTCTTCCTCTCATGTGCCTCTCCACAGCTAGCACATTGGGAATGGCTGGGGGCCTTACCAGCATGATTGCTGGTCAGCGTCCCCTGCTGCGGGTGGCATCACGGTTGCCAGACGAGGCAGACATCTTCCTCGTCCGAGCTCTCCGGGCTGTATCCCGCCACGACCTGATGTGCCGCGGCTGTTGGGCGCTCCTTGTGTGATGCCTCGTGTGCGAGGGCAAGCTGCAAGGCCTCTTCCAGGGTGATCTTACGGTTGCTGATCATCTTCCTCCACAGTTTGGCGTCCGTAAGTGCCCACACAAATTGTGTCAAGAGGTTGTCTTCCACCTTGGGGAAGGAACAGTCCACAGTGAGTGCATGCAGGGCAGCCATAAAGGCTGCAGCAGATTCCCCTTGGGCCTGCACGTATCCCTGGAACTCCATCCGTCTAGCCAGGAAGGTCGGCTTTGGACTGAAGTAGTTATTGAGGGCTTCGATTATCTCCTCAAACGAACACTCCAGGATGGCGCGGGGAACCAGGAGACTCTTGGTGAGCCGAACGGTGTCGGTTCCACAGGAACTGAGGAGTAGGGCCCTTCTTTTTCTGGCATCTATGAATCCATTTAGCTCAATGTAGCACATCAGCTGGTCCGTCCATGAATCCCAAACTTCGGGACGTGAGGGATCGAACTTGTCGAGGCTTCCGTGAGTGGCAGCCATGACTCACTAGCGTTGCAGGTAGCCGGTTGACACGGTGCGGTGTTGCTGGAGAGCGGTGCGGAGCGTCCTGGCTTCCTCCTGCTCGGAGCTCGATGCCGCTGGTGGGGAGTCAGGCTCGCTCATCAGATCCCATCCTTGTCACCACTGAAAAGTACTGGGTTCAATACATCAGGACGCAGACCACGACATCGGAGAAGATGCATTTATTAGTACTTAACACATGAAACAAAAAATAACGGCCGGGTGGCCTACTTTATACAATTGGGGAGGGACACCCCTTGGTTCTATTGGCGGGTTTGAACTTCCCACCAATGTCCCTATTGGCTCCTTACTTATAGTTCAGGAGCCTAGTCCCTATTGTCTTCTGGATTGAAGCTCTGGCTGCCTCTGGCTGGTGCCTGGCAGTGATCTGAGGACATAAAATTTCCCAAAAACGGTTTGCTGTGAAGTTATGGGAAAGATCACAGCAGAACCTAGATAGCTGCTATAAGCGTAGGAAAGTCTGGATTTTCCCAGTTCCTCCCACACAGCAGCCACTGTTTCTTCACCTGTCAGCCATCCCTTCATACCACTGGGAAACTGGGGAGGGTTATTAATTGCATTTTTTTTCTTTTAAAATGTATATCATCATATCAATTACTGGCAAAAAAAAGAGGGGGGCATGACATGGGAGATAGCCATCCTGGAGACTAGGGAAAGGAAAATACAGGGAAACCCATCATTTAGAAAACCCATGAGCTTCAACCATGCAATTCATGGCTGAATGGGGATTTGAGCTATAGACAGGGTGGTATAGTGATTAGCAGAGGTCATTTCGGGGGGGATCGCAGTTCCCCCGGGTGAGGTACGGGGGCGGGGCACATGTCAAAGCCCCGCCCCCTGCTTCCGGCCCTCATTCAGCCAGGAGGAGGCAGGAGAAGAGGGAGGGTAAGTTGCTTCCTCCCCGCCTCTCCCCACCCCTGCCTGCCTGGGGCCAGGGAGGGCCTTGGCGGGGCTTCCTCGCACTCCCGCTGGCCTTGCAGGTCCACCGCCGGGCCCCTGGTGTCAGGGGGTGTGGCATATGCTAATGAGTTATGCTAATGAGTTCCCCTAGCTCTTTTTCTATGAAACTACCCCTGGTGATTAGAGTGTCAGAACAGAATCTGGGAGGCGCAGGTTCAAATCCCCGCTCTACCTAGGATGTTTGTAGGGTCAGTTTGGGCCAGAAACTCACTCTCGGCCTAACCTATCCCACAAGGTTGTTCTGAGGATGAAATGAGGGTGATATAGTAAGCAGGTTTGGGTCCCCACTAGGGAGAAAATGACTGTCCATGTCTGAATAAATAAATGCACATCAGAGGCTATTCTAGGGGTTTTATTGCAGCCTGCTCTAATATTTAATAGGCTATAAACCACCTTGGGAATACATCAGGGTCAAAAGGTGGGATATAGCAATTTTAGTGAACAACTATAAGATGCTTTCTCCCCGTTCACTACAATCAGGTGTTGGCGTGGAACCTCATATTTTACAAAAAGCATGTAATATCTGGAAGTAGTACAACTGCAAACCTATTTCAAGAACTTCGGATCCCTCTTCCACCCTCCCCTCCCCCAGCAAATTGTAAACTTTTAAGATATTTTAAATTTATTTTTGCATTTCAGGCAAATGAAGATGGGAGACTCTCCCCACGTGCAGTTCTCCCATTTGTTTCCCCATCTATTTGCACAACAGTGACTAATATAACCTTCCCCGTCACATGAGCTATTATGAACCCTGTTAGGGTAATTATTTCCTGGGATGTGCAGTGCAAAATGTGCTCGGCTTGAAACCATTTGTTCCAACAAACATCACGCAGAGCTGGGGGGGGGGGGTTCTTGGCACTGCCGCTGTCTTTCCCTGGCAGTTTAATTGTACCACTGTCAACCGCATCACAGCTAACACCTCTCCTCTCTCATCAATGGTGCTTTAATTGGTCTTTCTATAGAATGTTTGTGGTTGCAAAAGTATTACAAAGTGGGGAACCATGAGCAGGAAAACGGAGATGTGAAATCGAGAGAGGACCACGATAAAGGGGACGGAAGGGGGAGGTTTAAGAATGAAGTGGGGGTAGAAATGACATCATAAATGGCTCAAAACCGATTGTATTGGTCGACAATCATGCCGTAAAATTAATAAAACATCAGTTTTAAAAATCCCAAGGAAATAGTCAGTATATTTGGTTTGGTTGAGCATTTCCAGTCTGAACTGTGGTTCGGGCCAACAAGGTTATGCGAGGATGCTGCCATCGTCCCTGATTACCGCTCGATGCACCATGCAGCTGAGAAAATCAATTGAACAGAAGCGAAATTTCATAAAAGTCTACTTAATGCCATAAAAGCCATTCTCATAAATTCCAGGAGGAATAAACCATAAAGGCAGTAACGATAAATTCAGCTGCCCCAATCCGAGAGATTTTAGTATTACCCAGGGCCCTTCTGTATTTGAAGATCGGAAAACTGCCGCTGAAGTGAGGTAGAGATGACTTGGTTTTAAAAGTTCATTTGATGTTATGGATGCGCCTCCTGGGCCTACTCTTTCAGAGCTGGCTTTTGGTTTTACATTTAGATCAAGAAACATCATAAAGAATAGTGCATCTCACTTTTAAACAGAAAGGCTGGCCCGGCCATGGGAGTATACACTACAGCAATGGTAAAGAAATTGAAATCTAAATATGAAATGCAAGCAGCTATTGGCTTGAATCATTCCTTGCCCAAGAAATGCCTGTTTTCTAGCTGCTTGTTGCTTTTTAAAGAGAATTTCATAGGTCTATGGACACAAGCAGGCTCCTTTGCCCTACATTTATTTCTATTAGCTATTCCCTCAATGAAGAACATTTTGCTCTAAGTGCATTGGGAGCTTTGGAATTGTTTTAATAAATCTTCATACACTCACAGGGCTCTGCTATCGGCTTTAGCAGGCCTAGTCGGATTTCAGTGATATATTTATTTGCAGTATTTCTGGGTTGCCTCAGTACCAAAGTTCCCAAGGCAGAACAAGCTCTGATTATATGAAAGTCACTTTTTCTCACTACCGCAATGCAAACATCTGTCGCTCCCCAGACTTAACAAGGGGACTGAGGATGAGTTCACACATTCTTGGGCCTATGACTCACATTGTACTGGGGCTGAGCCATTAAAATGGTCCAGAGGCAAGTTGAGCTAAGGGACCCCAGCAAAGGTTTCTCAGTTTGGACAGCAACAATAGGCAGAGGGCTGCCCATCATGTCCTCCCATGTCACTGCCTGCTGGGTCAGAGTCAAAGAGACCCTGTGGTGCTACCCACATTGTCACTGACATAGACTTGGCTTCTAGCACACGGCCTTCCAGGGCAGCAGCCCACCAGGGACTTTCCCAGTAAACTAAAGGCCCAATCCACCCTGACTCACGTTGTAATTGTAATTGTTGAATGAATAATCTGAAGACACTGAAGAAGCCTTCTAAGCAGTTGCCCCATAATCACCAATCAGACAAGTCCCTCTTGTCTCTTTAGGATATGAGTCAATCTAGTTTATTTGATTTGTAGAATTAATAACATGAGAGGGAGGGCAGGAAGGTTTGACTCAGTGCTTAGTTCTTGTGATCCTTTCTTACATGCCCAGAGGAATGCTGATCGCCACTTTGTGGTCAGGAAGCAATTTTTCTCCAGGCCAGTTTGGCCAGGGATCTTGGGGTTTATTGTCATCTTCTGGGCACAGAACAGGAGTCACTGGGGGTGTGGAGGGAGGTAGATTTGAATTTCCTGCATTGTGCAGGGGGTTGGACTAGATGACCCTGGAGCTACCTCCCAACTCTATGATTCTATCCCCTTCTTTTGACATGAGGATGGCTTATGAAACAATATATATAAAAATAGATAACAAATGGAAAGCATAAATCCATACAAGTGAACAAAACTAGCAAGCAATAACATAAAACAATAGAAACAGATTTGGGGTTTGTTATTTTGTTTTGTTTTTAACTGGAAATGTTTTGAAAGTATTATTGTAAGCCATCTTGAACCACAAAGAAAGGAGGGGTATAAATATTTTAAGAAATAAATAATAATAAATTTTGAAAATCTGTTAATAAAGGAAGAACACGAAGATTTTGATTGGCAGAGATATAGCCACAGGGATAGCACCAAGCAAATGTGTCTAGGGAGAAAGTTCCAAGGTTTGGATGCCACCACAGATAGCTGAAATTCTGTGGGTTCAGATCATGTCATAATCACCAGTTCCAAATATGACCCCGAATTTATTTATGGCTAGAGAGAATGCTCATCAAGCCTTTCATCACAGTTCACTGGGCAGCTGCACATCTAGCACAACAGTACACATGCATACACCCACATTCATCTTTCATGCACTTGCACTGTTTAATGCATGCACAGTTCAGCAAAGGACTGTGGGGATTATATTTTCCCCGTTTCCCCTGATCTCCCTCCCCTCGTCATGCCTGCTCACTCACACCCCACATCAGTCATGCCTCTGGCATCACCATGGCAGGACAGTTTTGTTTTTGATAAAAATAAAAAAATGAATACATGTGTGTTTTGTTAGCGAATATTTGCACTCATTCATTTCATATGCAAGCCACTGTGTCCAGCAGGATAGGGATACATTTCCCCTTCTCCCTCTTTTCCTCCATTGATACATTTATCCTAAATGCCTGGGGGGATTCTCTTGGTGTTGATGTATTGGTTCACCAGGATGCCAAGTTCACCTGGTAAAAAGGCCCAGAAATCAACAAACAACTATGGCTAGTAGCTACTGTGCAGCTGCCTACTTGTCCCTAAGTAGTTTGGGATGTTTGCCACACCACTGAACTAATCCTGGGATCAGCTCACCAGAAGCACTCCTGTCAAATATGGTATATTTTTCTGGTGAACTCATTTGCCGCAAAGATTGCAGCATAGCTACCATAAAGCTCATCCTTCACATGATTAAAGAATGTCATTACCCTAGGCTTGCAAAAAAACAACAACATGAATGACTTCAGATAAAATGGAAGAGTCACAAACACTGGTCTCTCTAAGCTGTGGAGTCTTGTGAGCAAAAATTCTACTTGATGAGCTACTGGGATTAAAGTTGTGAGCAAGCGATTTGACTACTGCATAAATCAGTTAGCTCTGGAGCCATCCTTCCTGAACTAAGACAAAAATCTGTGAGCCGGAGGCTGAAAAACTGTGAGTTAGCTCACACTAACTCAGCTTAGAGGGAACACTGTTATCACAAATACTGTGACACCAGTTCTGGGAGCCAGCATTTTCATGTGGGTGCTCCATTTGACTTGGTTGTGATCTGTGCAATTTTGGCAGGCCTTGTTAAAACTATTGTGATCCCATAAATTGCAGCCCTGTAGGTAGAAGCCCCTTTGCAGAAACAATTCTCAAAACTGATGGCTCCCTATCAGTGGAGCTTCCCGCTGTGAATCCACTGGCAGCCGCACATTCTCACGCAATCTAGTATGGGGGCCTTTGTAAATGCCATTGCTAAGGGACCATGAGATAGTAAGCAATGAGTTCATCGTTACTATCAAATATCCCCTTAGCAATAGCATTTTTTTTTCACTAGGATGTATTCCAAAGCAGGAATTGCCAAAGTCTATTGGGAAGGTCACTTTATTTTCCAGATGATTCTGTGGACTAGAACTACGTGGACAGGCTGTGGCTTAATGGCAGAGCATCTGCTTGGCATGCAGAAGGTCCCAGATTCAATCCCAGGCTCCTCCAGTTAAAGGATCTGGTAGTAGGTTACGTGAAAGACCTTTGGCCGAGACCCTGGAGAGCCACTGCCAGTCTGAGTGGACAATACTGACTTTGACGGCCTGATGGTCCAATTCAGTATAAGGCAGCTTCATGTGTTCATGTGTGTGTAGCCAGTTATATGGTTAAAGGTATATATTTTAAAACATACTTTAAATATTTTTACACAGCCTTTTACACCCTTACCAGAGCAGTTTGATGTGATATTGTTGTGCCTTAATTAGACAGCATGATTAGACAGCAACATCTACCTTCTGTGCCCCAGTTGTCGCCACCACCAAAATCTCCAGGTATATGTCATCCCAGAGCCGGCAACCCCATATTCTCCCCACACTAAGTGTTCTCCTGAATGGGTGAGAACCAGAGCAGAGGGGTTGTGGACTGAAGGGGAATATTCCTGGCAGAGATTTCTAAAATAAAACATGACCCCCTGTCTGGGTTGCCAACTCCAGGTTGCAAAGTACCTGCGGATTTGGGGAGAGGGGATCCTGTGTAGTGCAGAAACCCTCAGCAGGATATTTTTAAAAAACCTCCAAAAAACACCATTTCCTCCAGGAAAACTGACGTGTCACCTGGAGACAGGATGTAATTCAGGAGATCACCTGGCCCCACCTGGAGGTTAGCAATTCTACCACACACACTTCCTCCCTCCTCTTACCACCGTTTTCCAGCACTGACATTCTATGAGGCACAAGGAAGAACAGGGCTCCCTACAACCCAGACAAGAATGCCCTGCCCCTTCCACGGGCCACGGCACATCCCAGGAAGCCACCCTGTTAAAGGGGCAGCAGCAGTACGTTTCCCATGTCAGGCTGCTGGCGCAGACGGAACCACCCCAGCACCTTGCCTTGCCGGCCTCTCCCTTACATGAACCCAGTGCCACCGGTCACCAGAATCCACTTTCCGAAGCCCGGGAGCAGCGCCTCAGCTCCTAAGGGGCCACCAGGCATCGTCCGCGAGACGGCGGTGCCTTCCCCTCCCGCGTATCACTGCCGAGGCAGCTGCCACTGCCTACTTCTGCCCTCAGCCCAGCCTGCCTGCTTGCCAGTCACTCCCACCCACCTCCAAAGCAACTCTGTGCTGGGGCGATGGCTCGCGTGCCCACAGAGAGAGCTCTGAGTGCCGCCTCTGGCACCCGTGCCATAGGTTCGCCACCACAGGTTCCTATATCAGATATAGGAATCCAGATCTCAGTCTGCCAGGATTGTGACAGCTACAGATTTCTGGTGGCTCAGACAAGAAAGGTCAAGAACTGGGCTCATGGGCTTTCTAGTTTAAAAATCTCCTATGGCAGATTACATACAGTTAAACCAGGGAAAGGCTTCTTCCCTAGTCCTTCTCAAATAACTGATGTGGGCAAGGAGGGAGCTCCTATGCTCACAAAGTGGTTCCCCCAGTTGCCTCTGCTCTATCATGTTAATGGTTGTTTATACATCAAACACGCTCTGTGCATAAGTGGGGGGAACTAATCTGGCCAGAAGTATTTCATTATTTTGGTAGACCTTTTCTTCTGGAAACTCAGAAATGTTTCCCTAAATACACCAAAAGCTCCAGCCTGGACACCAGACTGTAGTCTTGGCGCCACCAGTTCTCTAAAATGACTGTTTGAGAGCTATTCGAGGTTATTACTTAGTCAGAATGGCAAAGTGTATTGCGCATTGGTTCACATTTCCACTGTAGCCATAGACTCAGTAGGCAGCCTTGAGCAAGGCACATTTCTTTCAGTAATAAAGACAATAGATTGGAAAAACCTTTTGTGCATTAAAATGTTACATAATAACAGTGATTATGCTGCGATGTTTTTCAACCCTTTCATGAAGTTCCAAACAACAGTGTAAATTATCACCTCTCATCCTTAATGGCTTACTTGATGGTATATTAGACTGTGGAAAGAGTACTTCATAATTTTTTTCTCTCCCTCTCTGAGGTTTTTTGACAATGACATTACAGGCTTTGACATTTCCCTGACCAAAAGAAAGATGACCATCATAAGAATTTCAGGAAGCATCAAGCAAAATTATGAGGTACTGAATTTTCACATTGAAGACTGATACCTTATGAGCACAAGAAACTTCCTACAAAAATAATGTCTCAGTGTTTTTCTCTACAAGAGCAAATTCAAAACACTTTAAAGGGGAATATCAGTCACACAGAGATACAGGATGAACTAGGGCCTGTTTACTTGACTACATTCCTCACATGCTTATGTACACAGACATGTGACCCGTTTAGCACAAAACAGGAAATACAAACAATACACTAGAGGTTTATAAATAAAAGCTAGACGTTTATAAATAAAAGCTGATCAGACCAAGAGCTATTAAATGTCCTATACCAAGTCCAACTATTGGTCCATCTGATCTGGTACTGTTTGTTCTAACCAGAATGGCCCTCCTCATCAAACCATTCAGCAATCTGATTCTGGCAGTGGCCAGCCTAGGGTTGCCATTCCTCTGGTGGGACCAGGGGATCCCCTGATTTTGGGGGGCGCAATCTGCAACGGCCCAACTGGCCGGCAGGGGAAGCCCTACCCCCTCCCAGCGCCACTGCAAAATGACATCACCCAGGAGTGATGTCATAGTGTTTCCAACATCGGAGGCAATGTTCTAGGTTTTGGGCAAAACTCTATGGTTTTACCCAAAACCTAAAGTGTCACCCCCAACGTCGGAATGCTATGACATCACTTCTGGGTGACATCATCATGGTGCACAAAGTGTGCATGCCTGGAGACCTACAGGAAGGATCAGGAGTCCCCCCCACCGGCAGCCAGGTAGGACCTGGCCACCCTAGGCCAGCCTGTGGTAAATTCAGAAACAGAGCCTGAAGGCCAGTTCAGATGTTATGAACAAATCTCATGGCCAAGATAGATGATAATGTGCAATACCAGCTGCGTCCCTCGGCCAGACACATGTGGCATTAGAGAACTAGTATTCCCAAGAGTACTGGGACCTAGTTTGGTTTGGGGAGCACAGCACAGGAGCAAAACAGGCCTTGACCTTTAATTCTGCAGCATTTTCCTGAGCTGAAATGGCTTGTGGAGAACCTGTTTGCCCTATTGTTGGAGTTGCATGTGTACAGGTTACAGTGCATGGAGCCCTAGAGTGGGGCAAACAGGTGCCCCCATAGCCTTTTCAGCTCCTGAAAATGGTACATGAGAGAAAGCTAAAGCCCCTCCTGTCATCATGTCATGCTTTCCAGACAAATTTTGGACCGGCACACTTTGGAATGTTACTCTGCCAACATCACGTATGTCTATAAATCATATCATGGGACCCGCAACCCAATTCAGGACACACATAACATCTAGTTTGGCCCTACATTTGTTGCTCCATTTGTTCCTGGCTCAAGCACTCACTGCCTCCCTCTTCCCTTCACCAAACACCCCAAGACTAATTTCTGTCCCAATGAACGGGATTCTTAACCAAGATTAAACCAGGATTAGGAATCCCAGACTATGAAAAGACCAAAGTGTCAGTTAGAGAAGGCACCAACATTCAGATGCCATAATTAATCAGAGTTAGACTGAATACTTTGAAATTAGTGCACTATGTGAGGTGAGGTAAGAGGAAGCATGCATGGCTACCTTATCCTTGTCTTGTGGAAACAGATTTCTTGGTGAAATCTGAGGGCTCGAACAGATAAAACAAAGAAGAAGAAGAGATTGGATTTATACCACGCCCTTCCCTACCCAAGGGAGTCTCAGATAAGGCACTTGATTCCATCCATAAAATGCAGATCGTAGGCTTTTGCGGCTTACAATTTGTGTCGGAGCCATGCAAGGAAGTGAAGGGGAAGTTAACCCTTCAACCCTATTCAGCTTCATTATTGTAAACTGGGCTCTATTATGCTTCCTTAATAGCATTTTAAAAGAAAAGGGTGTTTGAAAAGGACATGCCTCTTCTTAACACCAAGCAGGCAGCCTAGTTTTGAAGAGCAAAACCAAATGGTGGTTGAAGAGTTAACCCCCTTTCTTCCATTTATGACCCCTAAGCAGGGTTGCCAACCTCCAGATGGCACCTGGAGATCTCCTGCTAGTACTGTGGATCTCTAGATGACTGAGATCAGTTCCCCTGGAGAAAATGGCTGCTTTGGAGGGTGGACTCTATGGCATTGAATCCCATTGAAGTCCCTCCCCTCCTCAAACCCCGCCCTCCACAGGCTTCACCCCCAAAATCTCCAAGCATTTCCCAACCCAGAGTTGGCCACCCTGCCCCCAAGGCAAACTGAGGCTACACCATCATGTTCTGTGTCTCATCTGTTGGAAACCTGAATTGAGCCTGAGTGGGATGATCATCCACATTTACTTGTTTCCGGCATATGGCCTCCAAAGATCTGCTTCTTCTTAATGTGGTCATTCCATTTGGTTTTTGAGGCTCTTGGACAGACCTCTAAATTTGCCTGCATTTTTAAAAGTCATCTGAGGTAGCAGCTAGCATCCTGCCGTAATGAATTCCGTTAAGTTGAGAGCCAGTTTGGTGTAGTGGTTAAGTGCGCGGACTCTAATCTGGGAGAACCGGGTTTGATTCCCCACTCCTCCACTCGCACCTGGCTGGATGACCTTGGGCATGCCGTAGTTCTGATAAGAGCTGTTCTTCAAAAAGAGCAGTTTCTGTCAGAGCTGTCTCAGCCCCACCTACCTCACAGGGTGTCTGTTGTGGGGAGGGGAAGGGAAAGGAGTTTGTAAGCCACTCTGAGACACCTTTGGGTAGTGAAGGGCAGGGTATAAATCCAATCTCTTCTTCTTCTTCTTCTTCTTAACTCTGTGTTGTGAGAAGAGATGCTGGATTGGGTTGTACAAATGAACCCCCTCCAAGCAGTGAGATGTAGGATGCCAAGGGGGCTGGGCTGCAGTCTGCTGAGATGTTTGAATGAAATGTCATTTGGTCGCAGATCCCACTGTTATCAAAGTGCTCTGTGACAGGGTTCTTTTCCTCGAAATAAAGGCAGGAGAAAATGGAAGAGGGAGCATGGCATACAAGTGGGCTGGTAAACTAGCTCCCCAGGAAGTTGAGAATAATTGCATACTGGCTTAGATCTAAATTTATCTGACTAATAAACCCCTTTCTTGATAAGGAAGGCAATCTAAGGTCTTTTCTGTCCTGAGTCACTGTCACATGTCCCTACCATCCAATGACTTTTGATAAGATTATACCATTGCAAAGGCCAAATATGGACTATGTGCGCAATGTATTTCTTTTTAAATACCAGAAATGGAGGCCCTCAATGGATTAAATATAGCATTCATGCCCTCCAAAAGTGTTCACCAACATAGTAACTTGTCCTATTTTTATTGGGATTTTTTAAAAAAATAACTGGGTTTGGATACATAATTATTCACTTCTATATTTAAAACTTGCTTCTTCTCCCCTCCTTCATCTTGTCCTCCATTTTGCTAGTCTGTCACTTTAACCACTCCACCACGCTAGCTCTTATCTCTAATGTTAAAGTAACCAACAAATGATCCAAAATAGGTCCTTTCCGAGTGAAGGCTGGGGTATAAATCTAATCTCTTCTTCTTCTTCTTCTTCTTCTTCTTCTTCTTCTTCTTCCACAGTAGACCTTAAATCTGGGTTCAACACTGTCCCTGAACTAACATTCTACACTACGCTCAAGTTCACCCCTGTAATTATCTCAGGGTATTTTTTGTTTCCACATTACACTGAGGTCACCCGGTTTCACCCCACACTTGCCCAGGGATAAACAGATGCTGTTATAACCAGGGATAAATGCAAGGTATTGTGTCGCCAGTTGAATTCTGATAAAACCAGGGATGAGATCCAAGTGCCAAAAAGACCATAATCGGCTAGTCTACCCTTTTCTTCAAGGAGCTCAGAGCCACGTATCTGGTTGTCCCTTACCTCCCCCCCCCCAAAAAAAAAACGGTGAGGTAAATTAGGCTTAGAAAAAGGGACTAACCCGCAGTCATCCAGTGAGCATTAAGGCTGAGTGGAGGCTTGACCATGGGTTTCACAAGCCCTAGAGTGACACTGTCATCAAAATACTGTGCTGGCTCTCTGGGGTTATGTGCACACCAAAACAAATTTTCACATATGCATCTCTAGTTGAACTGAGAAACCATGAATGCAAACAACAAAAAGGTGCAGGTGCAGTTTCCCTGCCCAATCCAGCAGCTGGGTTAGCACATCCATTACATGTAATTACATGTCAGTCAATGGTCCCAATCATTTGTTTAAATACACCTGCTTTCCAGTCCATGCCAAGTAACTGTTTGGCAAAATTCTCATTTGTGTAGAGGACTGCATGCACCCAGTCTGGGCTGCTGAGTGCTGCAAAGCTGAAGCAGAGCCACTGAGCTTTTTAAAAAAAAAACTGGGACTAAAAGGTTGCTTGAATTTGAGCTCTGTAAATTCACTAGACTGGTAATCCCTGCCATAGAGCCCACAGGCATCAACCAATGTTTGGTGTAGTAGTTTGGTGTAGTGGTTCAGAGCACAGACTCTAATCCAGGAGAACTGGGTTTGATTCCCCACTCCTCCACATGCAGCGGCTGGTGTGACCTTGGGCCAGTCATAAGTTCTTTCAGAGCTGTTCTCTCAAGGGCAGTTCTCAAGAGAGCTCTCTCAGCCCCACCTACCTCACCGGGTGTCTGTTGTGGGGAGGGGAAGGGAAAGGGATTGTAAGCCGCATGAGACTCCTTCAGGGAGTGAAGGGCAGGGTATAAATCCAATCTCTTCTTCTTCTTCTTGTTCTTCTTCTTCTTCATGTGTTTCCAGGCATCCACCTGCTTCATCCCCAAAGCTCCATGGTAAGAGTGGCAGGGACTCTCCTAATATTTTGTTGAGCCCTATGTTTGTGATTGGACCCAGACTACGTGGCAGCTGTTGTGTGATCGCCCCCCCTTCCCACGACAGCCATTTTGTTCTGGCACCCACTCTGCGTTCTCCAAATTCCAAAGTATTCACAGGTTCTATGAGGCTGAGGCCTCCTGTGCAGGAAGAATATGCTGTGAATTCAGTCAGTGGCTTTCAGCAAGTCACTCTGCGTGCATAATTTATGGGACAACTGTGACAACATTTTCTCTGTCCTGCCCCCATGGTCTCACCTGAGAGTGCCGGACTAACACTCGCCTCCGCTTAGCGACATAAGCAGCCTTCCAAGAACAAAAAATTGCCTACAAATGTTCAGACAGGGACTCTAATAAAATAGTTATTTGGTGTGTACAGCAATTTACCTTCATTATCTGTCATTAATACAACAACCCAGGGAGCTAGGTCATTATTATAAGTGTGACACAGAGGAGAAATGCATGCTGGAAAAGACAATGTGTTGCTTAAAGCTGATGACTCACTAGGAATATGACCCTGAATGCCAAGACCCCTATGAGACAATTTATTTATTGGGGAGTAGAAAAGACTGCCTAGGAGCATCACAATAGCTGTCATCCTGTACATGTTTGACCAGAAGTAAGGACTTCTCCATCCTAAATTCCTTTATGGGAGTTCATGATTTCGGTACAAACCCATATGCAGTGTGGGGTGCCCAACTCCTGTTTGGCAAATTCCTGTATATTTTAGAGAGGTATGTGGGGAAGGTGGGGTCTTGGTGAGAATAGAGCTCAACAGGGATGCAGTCCCATAGAGTCTGAAGCAGCCATTTTTCTCCAGAGGAACCGATCTGTGTAGTCTGGAGATCAGTTGTGATTCTGGGAGAACTCCAGGCCCCACCTGGAAGTTGGCAACCCTAGAAGTGTGTCATCTTCTCTAACACAAGTGTGTCTGTTCCACAACATGAAAGGGGAAAGCACAATTATTGACCGCTTGTAATTCTACATAGTGTGCATGGAGAAAGGCATGTGCTTGCTTGTCATATATAACGATCTGTGATGTATTTTTATTTATTTATTTATCACACTTGTACCCCGCCCTCCCCGCAAGCGGGCTCAGGGCGGCTTCCATAAAAACATAAATACATTAAAATACACAATATTTAACCAACAATAAAACATTATAAATACAAAGTGCTGGCGGCTGATTAAATTAATCGAGATGGTATATTACAGGAATAAATTTCCACTGCCCAGATGTTCCACGTTGTTTCTGCTCATAATCAGTTAGATGTTAAGACCACGGGCCAGGCCTGCTGTAATGGCCTGCAGTAGCGGCCTGCAGTAGTGGCAGCCCCTCGTTAAATGCCTGGCGGAAGAGCTCAGTCTTACAGGCCCTGCGGAACTGCTCTTCTGCAGGGCCAGGTAGGGGCCGCCAGTGAAAAGGCTCCGGCCCTGGTGATAGCTAGCTTGGCCTCCCTCGGGCCAGGGAGGGTCAAGCGATTTTGGGACTCCAACCGTAGTGCTCTCTGGGGTATATACGGGGAAAGGCAGTCCCTCAGGTATGTTGGACCTCGGCCATATAGGGCTTTAAAGGTAAGAACCAGGACCTTGAAGCGGATTCGGTACGCTATTGGCAGCCAGTGCAGTGTCCTCAGCACAGGTTGGATGTGCTCTCGTCTAGGGAGGCCCATCAACAGCCTGGCTGCAGCATTCTGCACCAGCTGCAGTGGCTAGAGTATTAGGATTGGCAGGTGGGAGGGGGATTTCTCCCAGAGTGAAACCTGAGTTTAAGTATACAGAGATCAGTCCCCATAGAGGGAATGGCACCTTTGTAGGGCAAACTCTATGGCATCACAGCCCCAATCCGCTTCCTCCCCTCCCCAAACTCTTCCTTTCCTAGGCATGACCCCCAGATCTCCAGGATTTTCCTAAACCAGAGCTGGCATCCCTGTGAGTTCCATGAATCTTGCTGAAGGAATGTGGCATAGCCACTGGCTCACAACCTCACCTCTAGGCTTGCCAACCTCCAGGTGGGGCCTGGATATTTTCCAGAGCTACGACTGATCTCCAGTTTAATATAAGAACATAAGAGAAGCCAATGCTGGATCGGGCCAATGGCCCATCCAATCCAACACTCTGTCACACAGTGGCCAAAAATACCAGGTGCCATCAAGAGGTCCACCAGTGGGGCCAGGACACTAGAAGTTCCCCGCCCCCCAAAGCACCAAGAATACAGAGCATCACTTGCCCCAGAGTCCCTATCTATACCTTGTGGCTAATAGCCACTGATGGACCTCTGCTCCATATGCCTATCTAATTCCCTTTTGAAGCCGTCCATGCTTGTAGTCACCGCCACCTCCTGTGGCAGTGAATTCTAAGTGTTAATCACTCTTTGAGTGAAGAAGTACTTCCTTTTATCCGTTCTAACCTGACCACTCAGCAATTTCATGGAGTGCCCATGAGTTCTTGTATCGTGAAAAAGGGAGAAAAGTACTTCTTTCTCTACCTGCTCTATCCCATGCATAGTCTTGTAAACCTCGATCATGTCCCCCCCTCAGCCGTCATTTCTCCAAGCTAAAGAGCCCTAAGTGCTTTAACCTTTCTTCATAGGGAAAGTGTGCCAAATCTTTTATCATTCTAGTTGCCCTTTTCTGCCCTTTGTCCAATGCTATAATATCCTTTCTGAGGTGTGGTGACCAGAATTGCACACAGTATTCCAAAAGAGATCAGTTCCCCTGGAGGAAATGGCTGTTTTGGAGGGTACAGTCTATGGCATGAAATCCTGCTGAGGTTCCTACTCTCCCCAAACCCTCCCTGGGATCTACCCCCAACTCTACACCACACTGGAGTATTGTGAGGATAAAATGGGGTTTTGGACAGGGGCTCTGTTGAGTACTGCTTGTTACAACCAAAGCTCTGTACCTTTAAAAACCATGTGGCCTAGCACATTGTGGTTTATGACAAGAGAATCAAGTGGCTTTAATCAACCCACCCATTTCACCAAAAGTGAAAGAGAGGGGCCTGCCACCCTAGAAAGAAGGTAAGAAAGGTGATTTGTTTGCAAAAAGGCTTGAAAGGATTCTATTTTATAAGATTGGGTCCCAGAGAATGTTTTTGGTAGCACTTTAAAGGGATTTATTTACTTAAGAGTTTTCATTTTGCCCTAGAGTTGCTAGGTCCCTCCTGGCCCCACATCAACCTGCCAAACGCTGCCTTTTCTCTCGGTCTCTCCCACCCCCCTTCTGCAATCACCTTCCTTGGGTGTGTGGGGCGGGGGTCTTCTTCTCTCTCTCTGCCGCTGCGGGTGGACACTACAGAGCCCCAGCACCCAACAAGGCTAAAAGAGAGTGAGAATGCCTCGGTTGAGTTACGAGCTTCTCTTCCCATTCCCCCCACCACCACCACTTTTGTCTCTGATCACCACTCTCTGGTGGGAGCTGCCAAAATAATAATAGGGAAGGGGGTGGGGGGAGAACAGCAGAGATGGTGGCATGGCTGGTGGTCACCTATCGACAGTCTGTGTCCCAGTTGCATCTAGCACCATTGCATGTGAGACGCGACACCTGTATAGGATCGGGGGGGGGTGCCTGTCACTGTATTGTTGTGATGTGGGCTGTAGAGAGGGAGGTGAAGAGTTGCACAGGCGGGGAGTGGAATTATTGGATGGATTGGTGGGTTGTTGTTTTGCCTCCCACATTTGGGAGAAACAGACGACCACCTGCATGGAGGGGTGTTAATTGGCCAGTGACCTTCCTTGATCGGGGGGTGGGGTGGGAGAGCCAGAGCCTCCCTCCCTTCCCCCCTCCCCCATCTCTTTGCCCTCCTTTTTTCCTTCTTTCTTTCTTTCTCTCTCTCTCTCTCTCTCTCTCTTTCTTTCTCTCTACCCCCCCCCCCCCCCATCTCTTTGCCCTCCTTTTTTCCTCCTTTCCTCCTCTCCCTCTCTCTCTTTCTGCGCTGTCAGGGGTATGGCTTAATATGCTAATGAGTTTCTGCTGTTGGGTGTGGCCTGTTATGCTAATGAGTTCCTCCTGGGGTTTTTCTACAAAAAGAGCCCTGCAAGGGGGTCAGTGGATAATGAAGCCACAAGGCTTATTGGGCTATTGAAGCTGAAGTAGTGAAACGTAATATCGTCTGTGATAGTGGAATTCATAATTTGGAGACATTTTCTTATATTTAACAGCACTAAGGAACTGGTAACGTGTGGACTTGCCCTAAGATAACATGACCATAGTTTCTTGTGGAAAAAGACTTAGGCTGTGTAAGATGGTTTAGTTCTTTATATTAAAATTATTTTAAGGCATTCCTCATTCTGGTCAACCTTATCCGTGGCCCCAGAATTATTGCATCTTGTGGGGGGGGGCAGAGAAGTCTTTCCTTCTTGATATTTCTACCTCCCCCACCAAATCTGTTCCAAGCAGATTTCTGGACAGGCTTTGTTTCTTTGCGGGGAGAACTGACAGATCACTTTGAGATCAGGATCTTCTCTATATCCCATTGTCTAAAACAAGGGCTTTCTTCCAAATCCTTGCTAGCTTTAGGAGGCAATGGTAATTATTAGTTACCTAGGAAACAAAATTGGTGTTCTCAGACTAGATCCTTAGAGAACAAGTTCAAAGAGTTAACAGCTTGGCTTGCTTACATGAACAATAAGGAGGCTTTGGGTCTTTGGCACTTATCTATCGGCAGGTGCTGGAATTGTCAGGTTTACCAAAATCAGTATCATTATTCCACCAGCAAAGCAAATTATATCCCCCCCTGGTTCTTCTTGTGCAGTACGTAAAGCATTGGTTCTTGAAGTGTTAGTGGGGTTTTTTAGGAGAAAAGGCAATGGAACCACTAGCTGCTGTGAACTGGGGCCCTGGTCACACGGCGCTGTAAATGCGCCTTGTTCCCGCTGTAATTTAAACGGGAATATTTTGTTCCGGTTTTACATGTCTACACCACCCCTCAAGAGCCATCCCTCTTACCGACTGCTCGCTGTCCCCCTCGCCCTCATCCCCATCCGGCGAATGCCTGCCCATGCGCTCAAACCGGAAGCTTTAAAAAGAAAAAAACAGAGAGTGTTCAGACGGCCCTATTCGCAATAATTGCGAAATCATTGTGAAAGAGGGCTGTTCACATAGGTGAAATCGTGCTTTCAAAGCGCGAGATCCAGAAAAGTACTTGATTTTCCCGGGGTCAGGAAAACCCGCGAGTCTTGCACGAGTGAGCCTGCTTTGGTGCGGGAGGCGGATTAGCACGTGTAAACAGAAACTTTAAAAGCGTGAGGGATCAGCAGGGAATCCCGCAATAAACGTCCGTGTGCCCAGACCCTGGGTGTCTTTTATGCTGCCTGGATGCAGTGGGACATTAAAGTACTGCCAACAGAAGGGACTGCAAAGTAACGAAGCCACTGTGAGACTGTATGAAAGTGACGCTATGAAGGCCCCATCCACTTCCCTCCCTCAGAGGCAAGATTTTCCCTTTGTTTTTCTTTCCCTTTACTGACTGAGCCACCCTAGTAATGTGTTTTCTTCTTTGCTGAAGAACTCTGGCTGTCCCACCCTGCCACAGTATAATCTTTTAGCTGTTGACTCAGCCAGTAACCTGAGGGAAGGATCAGGAGCCTGCTTTAACTTAAGCAATTGAAATGGCCCTCAAGGTGTTTTAAAATTCAAAAATAAAATAGTTTTATTTAACGTAGAGGGAAAGGTCAGGTGAAATCAGGGGTTGAAATTTCTGAGGTAAAACCAGTATATGCACAGACTTTAGTTCTTATGTTTCAGGCTAATAAGAGTTTCTTAGGCTTTTCAGAGTTACTTAAAATCTTTATGTTGAGAGGCTTTTGTTCCAGTATTTTCCAAGCACTCCAGCAAACTTTCTGTATCTGACTCTTATGGTTTCCAGAACGCGTACATTCTTACCAGTACCCAAACCCCTTCCCTTGAAACACCAGTACTCATCTTGAGTTTTAAACTGACTCTTAAGGTTTCTACAGGCAGTTTCTAACCACACCAGCTAGGGATCTCTTCACTCTTCAGAGCTAACTCCCTGTTTGACGGGGTAGGGAAATTCTCCTCTCAAATGGGAGTCTTCACCTAACTTCCCAAACTTTATTGCCAGCTTTCCCCCAGTTCTCCATCTGTTTGAAACTGCATTCGGCTAAGGCTGAAATCAGACAGCTCAGTCATGACAGAAATCTGATTGTCTCCTCAGCATCCAGTTCAGAGATCTTTCTCTGCTCAACTGATGCTAACCAATCAGATTACTAGGAGCAGCCTGTCACTCAAAGCTCTCTGTTTCTGTGAAAAATTAACCCTTCACAATCCTTTACTCTGTTTGTACAGCACTTCTAAGCTTTTAAAAAGTGCAGTCCATCACAGATGCATACCCAGAACATGACTGGGACCTCACTAGAATATATCGCCTTTGCAGTATGTTAAATTTAAGCTGCTTTCTGAAGTTACAATGTGTTTCTTGGCTTCCATGAGAGTTTCAGGAATAAGGTTCTGTTCTTTAAAATAAGAAGCAGGTGGTGAGCCCAAATAGGAGTGGAATGGGCTGTATTCAGTACGTCTTGAGTTAAAATGTGTTCCTGCACAGGAATGGGAGATTACCATATCTTCTCTTACTTTTTCTATGCATTTGGATACTGCTATGTAAAGCTCATTCTGTTTGAGACTTAACAAACATAGTGACAAAGGCTGGTGGATGAGAAAGTCCCCAGTTCAAAACTGTACTTTATTTACTTCTTTTAGAGCACATCTTCCTCACTGAGACTCAAGGTGGGCTGTTTGTGTGTGTGTAAAGTCCTGTCAAGTCGCAGCTGACTTATAGTAGGGTTTTCAAGGCAAGAGATGAACAGAGGTGGTTTGCCATTGCCTGCCTCTGCACAGCAACCCTGGAATTCCTTGGTGGTCTCCCATCCAGATACTAACCAGGGCCAACCCTGCTTAGCAGCAAAGATCTGATGAGAGCAGGCTAGCTTGGACTATACAGGTTAGGGCAAGATGGGTTACAAAATATTTTTACAATGCAATCAGATAACATAACACTTCCAATAAACAATGCAATTGGTCTAGGATTACAGAATTAGTAAACCATGCAAACAAACTAAAGCATGGCATACCACAATGCAGAAAATGGCTTTACAAAGTTAGGAGAGAACTGCAATAGACTATGTGCCTGGCCATGGATTCTCTAGCAGCCTGCTAGGGCATTTAATTTGCCCACCTAGTCCCACCACCTGCAATAGGGAGCCCTGTAAAATAAGTATTACAGAGACAATACATGTGAAGTATTCTTGGCGATAACATCAACAGTAAGGAGCTATTGTTCCTTGAAGCAAAAAGCTGTCCTTCTCACTCAAGAGGAGGGACACTTCAGATTTGAGAGAATAAGGAGAAAACCATTTGATAGTACAAATACTGCTATTCATCCTTTTTTCCTCCTCTAAAGCTGAAGAACTCTGAAGGTGTATCCTACATAATGGCTTGCAAATATTAGCCGCGTGCTACCGAAGGAACACATTGTGCCAGAAAAGCTGGGGCGGAGGGGAAAGCATGTGCTTAGAGCACAACGCAAAGGTAAAAATAGTACATTAATCTAGATGGTGGTGGTTCACATAAGTAGAACTTGCTGGACTGAACAGGGAACACTCGTAGGGGTGTTAATGTTTCTTTGAACACTGACTTGTCTTATGCAAGTGGAAAGGAAAGGCATATATGTTCCAATGACATTATGTTTATGAAATGGGTGTCTTTTTGTTATTGTTGTTTTTGGGGGGTTGTGTTGGGTGGGTTGTGCAAATTGCTTGGAGCTGACAATAGGGTGTTCTGAAAACTACATCAATTTACCTGTGCAAGCCATTAAGCATCCCAGTCTTCAGTGCTAAACATTCAGGCACAGAAGTATGCATATTTATGGTACTTAGATGCTCATAATAAATGTCAGAAGAGAAATGCTCCATTCTCTGCTAAATGGGAAAAAAACAGCATTTTATTTTAGAATGCATACTTCTTTTTGTCCCCCCCAATCAGATTTTTTTTACATAGAAACATAGACCAATAGCTTAAGCCCTGTTCACAAGTTACATTAAAAACACATGCAATCCATGTACAGTGCACACTTGATTGTTCTTTGTATGTGCATCGAGCAGTTCTCATGTTACAGTCAACACACGTACAGCTGATCATGTGATACAAACCCCACATTTATCCAGGTACTGGCCCCTGGTTTAATTTGTAAAGTAAATGTGCTTTTGCTCTTAATCACAAATAAATGTTCACACATACAGGCAGGATGTACATGTGTTCATTGTAACATGTGACCAGGGCTTTGGTCTGCCATACTTCTAGGGCAAGGATCTAAATCTTCAGTTTGCATGCAAAAAGTCTAGCTGCCATTAGCATACAAACTATTATCTCTCTTAATACAGACTCCCTCCCCCCAAGAAAACCATTTATTAATGTCTGTACCAGATGAATGCTGGAAGGATCAGTGTGTTGGGCAAGAGTTGGGAGTGCAATGACTATGGAAAGGAATGGCTATAGAAAGGAAGTTTCCAGAATATAAAGAACAGCTGCTAGACTCAGCAGAGAAACTCTCGTGCAATGACCCACAACGATGGTTTTTGAGGCAATGTCAAAATTCATCCCACATGAAGGCACTCAGCCATCCTGTCTTCTGACTAAAGAGATGTTTATCTGCAACTAACCATCATGAACGTATTCTAATCCAGGAAGTTATGGTTGCATTTAGGGTCCACTCTGGACTGTACTTCCTCCCATAGCCCAGATGTGGATTTTTATTCACCTTTCCCAATACCCTTGTTTGAGCATTTAGGCAAGGGATACTTTTGAGCTTAAAGAACATCAATTTAGAGGATTTTTACCCAAAAGATGATGATCTTCTTTAAAAGACAAACTCTTCAATGAACACAAGAAATTCTAGAAAAGAAGCCAACGCCTTTGTTAACATGATGCTCTGCATGGATCGAGAAAACCTTGGGGGGGGGGACACAAATGTGTGGTTTCCTTTGTTCTTGCAGTTGAATGAAGAGGGCACCAAACATGGACCCACCACAGAGAATTGTGTGTTGCAGTCATTCTTTTGCGTAAGTGAGGGGACAGTTAATAGGGTCTCTGATAACCATCTTGAGGACTGATCAAGATGGTATCTGAAGAAGTGATCAGTGACTCATGAAAGCTGATACCCTGCCACATATTTCGTTAGTCTTTAAGGTGCTACTAGACTCTTGCTCTTTTCTACTGCATTTTGAGGATGGAGCAGGTTCATATGTAAGAAGGTGGTCCTTAAGATGGGCAGGTCATGATCCATCTAGGCTTTTAAAAGTTGAGTGAATCCGTTTCTTATTTTAGGATGTAAAAGTGCAAAGAATGGTGCTGCCCAACACCCACCCCATCTGCAAATCAGCCACCCTGAATTCTGTTCTGTGACAGTGGGTCTCCTGCCAAGTGTTCATTTGTAGAAGCTGTCCTTCTGTTCAGATGAGTACTTCCCCCTAAGCCGGGTATCCTCCTCACTGGCCTCCTCCTCCTCCATTGTCTCTGGCCTTGTGCCCCTTCCTCCTGCATTCCTCCTCAGCCACTTGACAGATTCTGTTGAAAATGTGCTGCAGAGTGCCCTGCTGGGGGGCTTGGGCAGCCAAGGGCAGTTCATATGGATGAGGCAGAGCTCTTTGACATGGTCTTCTGACAGTCAAGCTCATTGCTATGCCACTGTATTAACCAGTGATACCGAAAACACACTAAAAAAAACACTGCTCAGAGGGCAGGCCAGGTAACTCACTGCCACAGAATATAGGGAGGGCCACACAAACCTCTTTCCCCCCCAGTATCTGGTGGGATGGCATCTCCCAGAAGCACACGCTCCCACTGATAGGCATCCTATTACTGCTTTGCAATATTTGTAGCCTGCTGTTGTTGATGCTGCCCAAAAAGTCAAAGATTTTTTAATATTGGATGGAATTTTCAATTGAATTATTAAATATTAACCTGAAACAGTTTTTATCTTTCTGTACAGCATTCCAATTTTGGTCCTATTTTATTTATTTGTTTATTATTTATTGTTAAATGCCTTACATGTGTTACAGGGACTCTGTTGCTTGTTATATTTTGCACTATTTGACCTCTGAAGAAGGCTCTTGTGAGCCGAAACACATCAGGTCATACACTGTTCTCTTTTGTGTGTATTTGTAATTTTGTACATTTTATGAAGCTTTATTTGGGCCCCTACTAGGTTTTTATATGTCTTTGTAATAAACACTATTTTGTACACTTATTATGTTTTTAACTTTTGACCCTCTATTAGTTTTCTAAACTTCCTTAGGAGGTTGCTGATGCTGCTCCAGTGGCTCATGGATGAAAAGTACTGGGTTCGCCGCATGGAGGACTCGGACGACGACATGCAGTTGCACACATTTATTACGTACTTAACATGAGAGACAACAATGGCCCTGCAAGGCCAACTATATACACCCCCGTTCCCGGGCCTCCCACTCCATTGGAGGGTTTGAATTTCCCGCCACGGAGCCCATTGGTCAGCTAGGGTGGGGAACTAGGATCCGAGGTCCTATTGTCCTGAGGAGCCAAGCTCCGACCTTTCTTGCGGGCGCCTTGTGGCGCACCGCATACATAACAATGGAGTACTTCAGAGGTGTGCCATATAAAGTTTGCAATCATCACCCACCCGCAGACCCAGGAAGAAGCTGTCCTCCTCATGTTCTTTTGAGAAAAGCATACTGGTCATGTTTTTAGCTCGAGGCTGTTGCTGGCATGACACAGTGGCACTCTTCTCCATTTATGGCTCTTCTACAGGTTGTCCTCATTTACCGACGCCAGATAGGAAGACCCAGGGCAGTGGCTGGAGGAGCACAACAGCAGTGGTGTGGCACAGAACCTCACAGAGCAGTTGCAAAATGGCTATCATGTTTCACACTAAACATGTTAGCCTGATTAGGGGTAACATGAAAAGTGGGAGGGAGGGAGGTACAAGGACATAACGCCACACAGAGCAATTTGGAGATTAGCATCTGCATTCAGGATTCTGGAGGAGCAGATGCATTCTCCTTCAATTAATAAAGGGTGGGGAGAAATCAAAGAAGTGCTTGAAGAAACCACCACCAGGAGAAATCAAATGTGGGTCTTTCCTACATGGTGTTCAACAGAAAAGAAGTACCACATGTTGGAGTTTCCTAATACTGGAATCTTCACAGATGAACACCTGCCAAAGAAGATGATGACATGAACTCTGGTCAAGGAAAGCCAGGCCCCATGAGACAAAACCTTCTCCATTCTCCTCCAGCCAATAATCTGAGAATCAGAAGAACATGGGAAAGAGATCTATACCCAGAGAGTGATTATATTTTTACTGTTGCCTCAAAATGCGCAAAAAACACACAGGTTTCTCATCCTTATAAACTAAGCTGCAAAGACATAAATTAACAAATTAGAAATGGATTAGAATATGCAAATAACCAATCTGAAAGCTTTCTTGCTTAACACACCAAAGGGTGAAAACAAATACACAGTAGGAAGGATCAGGAAATTCATGCAGATGGATTTGCTAGAAAAATTTACCATGACAGGTTGCATAAGGTAAAGTAAACACTGAGGGAAAGGTTTTCTATGGTATGTATGAAATAGAACTGTGAGAAAGGGGACTTCTGTGGCTGCCAGGGCCTTCTCCTGCTTTCAGCCCCACCTCTCTGCTGCTGGTCAGCTGGCCAGAAGAGGGGAATTACCCACAAAAAAGGCAGGAATG
>NW_015159735.1:649001-651658 GCF_001447785.1 Gekko japonicus
GGAATGCCAGAAATTAATGAGACATGCCTGTGTGACCCAGAAGTGATGTAGGTACATCAAATGGCAATGCTCTGGGTTTTGGGTAAAACTCTATGGTAGAAGTTAATTCTACCATAGAGTTTTGACCAAAAACCAGAGCATCACCCCCTGACATGCCTACATCACTTTCAGGTCACATAGGAATGTTGTGTTAATTTCCAGTGTTTTTCCCTGATCCCAGAAAGTGCACCTTCCACCCCCTGCTGGCTGCTCCAAGGGACCTGGCAACCCTACAACACCCCCATACTCCCCTCTCTCCCTGGTGGTGGAAAGTGCCATCAAGTCACAGCCAACTTATGGAAATGCCATAGGGATTTCAGGACAAGAGATGCTCAGAGGTGGCTTGCAAATTGCCTGCCTCTGCACAGCAATCCTGTACTTCTTTGACAATTTCCCCACCCACATACTAACCATGGCTGAGGGTGTATGCTGTAGTAAATATATAATACCATTTAAAATATACATTGAAATCACTGAAACCATTAAAATCATACCAAAAGGAAAGGAGGTGGACCCCTATGTATGTATGGCTCTTACTTATTTCGGAACTTTATCATATAAACACAAAACTTAGCTATTTCCCTGGTGATAGTTGGGTTCTCATCTATTAAAAGTTTCTCCAAGCAGGCCTTATCTGTGAAAGCTGTTAGTTTCTCTAAAAAGCCTCTAAGAGCCTGCCCTGGTGGGAAGGGCAGGGTATAAATCAAATCAATCAATCAATCAATCAATCAATATAAGGGGAGAAATAATCTTATCCCATAGCTCCCAGCGATGCCACTTCACCTATAGAGTAGGGGCAAAGTCTTTCAGCATATGGGATCTTTTTATATCTCCCTTCAAGTACCATTGACGGCATAGCTGCACATCTAGCCAGGATAAATGTTCTCCTATAACAGGGAACATCTAACCGGCTAAGATACTAAGCCATGGTCATCACAAATCTAAGCTTCATGGGAGCCATAAAGTTTGGTGATTTCATTAAGTCTTGTTGATGCTCTATATCTTGAACCCTTTGTTTAATAATGCATTTTGCTTGCCTGGTTACTATTCTGAACCAAAAGGGCACAGGGCGAAAGTCCCATTCTTTCTAAATTACTCTCCACCATTCGCATCCAGCTTGGCTGGTAGAAATCTTGTGTTATTAGGGGAAGGAGGCCTTTTGGATTTGTAGGAACCTTAAGCCACTGAAAAGCAGTTAATAATAAAATTCTAGCCTCAATTTTCATTTGGCTTGTTTCTAAGCAGAGGAGGGCATTAAGCACACTGTGGGTACCTGTAGAATAGCACAGAGAAACTTAGATTGTGTCTTCTTGAGGGAATGCAAGCTAGCAACAGGGATACCCAAATAAATACCGTAGAGGAGCTGAGTTAGAACTTTTGCTTGATATAGCTTTAAAACTGCTGGAACATAAGTGCATGGACTCTATTCTGGGAGAACCAGGTTTGATTCCCCATTCCTCCACTTGCACCTGCTGGATGACCTTGGGCAAGCCATAGTTCTGTCAGAGGGGAAGGGAAAGGAGTTTGTAAGCTGCTCTGAGACTCCGAGTGAAGGGCGGGGTATAAATCCAATCTCTTCTTCTTCTTTATATTTAAACTGGTGCTCTCAATGGCAGTGGATTAGGTTATTCATTTGCAACTTGAGAGACCATCACCTGTTATCCCTGGCTAATATGGTGCAGCAAAATTCCAGCACTTCCTAAATACTTCATCATTTAATAGTATAGCTTCAGTGTTCTGAGAATTTAAAATTATTAAAAACCTGTGTCTCACTCCTGGTTTTTACATTGTGCCCTATTTTGGTATACCTTATCATTAAAAGGTATGCTGTGAGCTATTAGTCTAATTGTCAAAATGTAAAGTCTCTTCTTCGCTGTAAAGCAGTAGTGAGCAGGTCAGCTAAAACTGTACTTCAGGGTGGTCTACAGTCACACTAGACATATCTCTAATTACATTCACTAATTGATTCCAAACAAATGTACTGTGAAATATAACTAAGACATTATTTATAAATTTTGGAGCACATTTCTGATTTGTCCTATAGGCTTTTTTCCCCAATAATGTTTTCTGTAAAGTTAGAGCCTAAGAATGAGGTGATTTTTTTCTAGAAATAGAATTGTCCCTTTCAGCCCCCTTCTCCAGGAATTGTCAAGTTATGTGCTCAAGTTGTGTTCTCCACTATTTCAATTTTATCCTTCAGTGACTGAAATTACTGAGACTGGTTTAAAATATGTATCTTATTATATCTATCCGTTTTTCCTGTATTGGAATATTTGGTTCATATAGCAGAGTTTCCCAGTCATAAAAGCATGATGCTGAGTGCAGTAAATACATCTCCCAAGAAGTATATTGCAAAAAAAAAAGGGTAAACTTACATTTATACATGTAGATCCACTTGATATTCAGGTTGCAGTTGAAAGGGGAGAGAGAGAAGCCTAATCTCAAGAATACTTTTCCTATCACAAATGACCAGTTTGTCCGCCATCATGTGTGCGGGAGTATAAGGACATTGTCTCTACAGGAGAGACCTGCAGAGACATGTGTCTCCATGGAAGGCCATGTGAGGTGAGAGTGGGAGGGCAAAGGGAGTTTTCAGCTAAACATTAGGAAGAACTTCC
>NW_015159735.1:651862-668670 GCF_001447785.1 Gekko japonicus
TGACACAAACTGCTCTTTTTCAAGGACAGCTGTGCCAGAGCTTGTGACTGACCCAAGGTCACATCAGCAGGTGCAAGTGGAGGAGTGGGGAATCAAACCCCGTTCTCCCAGATTAGAGTCCGCGCACTTAACCACTACACCAAACTGGCTCTCAAGCATGCGCAGTTCGGCAGCCTCCCCCTCCCCCCGACTCTTCCTCCTCGGCATCTGATCGTGGTAGGGAGCAACGGCGTGCGGTGCACAGGATCCGTGGGATCCCGCCCGCACGTCTCTATTTTAGTGCAGCTCTAATTAGCCGTGCTTTGACAGGTGTTTTCCCTGCCGTGTGGCAGGGGCCTAAGAGGCAAATACCATGCCCTGCAGGATGATCTGAACATTGTTAACCTCAATGGCATACAGAGAGTTGAGGGGCTGTTGGAGTGAATGACTCAGCATACCTGGACATTGGGGGGGGGTGCTACATCACTCTTAAGTGTGCATAGGTATCTCCTTGAATGAGCTGCCTCTCTTTGTCTTAACCTGGGAGCTGTCCTCTGACACCTCCTAGAATCATAGAGTTGGAAGGGACCTCCAGGGTCATCTAGTCCAACCTCCTGCAAAATGCAGGAAATACACAGATACCGCCTTCTCCACACCCCCAGGGACTGCTGTTCCATGCCCAGAAGATGACAACCTCCAGCCAAACTAGCCTGGAGAAAAATTGCTTCTGGACCCCAAGATGGCAATCAGCATTTCCCTGGGCTTGTAAGAAATTGTGGTATTCTTCTAGGCTAGGATAGGCCTGAGAGATACTGTCTTAGTAGCAATGATCCTTCCAACAGAGTACGTCCATTAAGATTTCTGCACTAAGGTAGGTGTGGGAGGCCAAAAGCTGGTGGTAGCACATGCACAAAGCTGGTTGAAGTCTATGATAGCCCCATCCAGCTAATGGCCCCCATCCAGGTGCCAAGTTCAAATCACATCTCTCAATAGCTATAATGCCACACGTTTTGTTTTTTAAAGCCTCTAAGAAGTCCTGGGGAGGGAAGGCAGCATGATATAGCCCGATCTCATCAGATCTTGAACTTTTACTATTTAAATTTCTTACTATTTGTAATGTATTGAAAACGATTACATGAATCACCTCATTGAACTCCCATGTTAAGCTTAAAGCCAAGCCAGGGCTCCACTGAACAAACGTCCTATTGGTCGCTCTGTAACAGCGACCAATCAGAACTGCACTATTTCCCTGCGAGGGAAAAACTATCATTGGTCTTTATCCTAATAACCTTATTGGTTACTTTTGTAAATAGGCGTGGCTATGTTAGCCCGGGAATGTTTAAAAGAAGCCTAGCTCCCAATGTTAATCTGTTCTGGTTTTGAATACGTTTTGAGTGTTGTTCACTACTGTAATAAAGCTGAATCACTGAGCTGAAACCACTCTCCGAGTCTTTGTTAGTCCGATCTAACACTATTTAAAGTTCTGTCTCCATATCATGACTTTCCGCAGCCCTGCTCCATGCTTCTGGTAGTATAGTTTATGGCTGCAGTGAAGCTTTCCATGGAAAGTAGTTCTAAATATTACCATAAGAATCACTCAATCTCATCACCATGAAGACCTACGCAGGTCAAATAGAGGTATTATCTCCTTGTTGGTTCTCTTGAACCATTAGGTAGCTTTCAGTGTTGATGGGGGTCACCATAGACTTCAGTGATTGATCCTTCAACCAGCTTTGTGCATATGCTACCACCACCTTTTGGCCCCCTGCATCCACCTTACTGAAGAAGTCTTCAGGGATTTACTCTGCTGGAAAGGTCATAGCTACTAAGACAGTATCTCCCAGGCCTATCCTATCCTAGAAGAATACTACCATCAACACTGAAAGTTACCTAATGGTCCAAGAGAACCAACAAGGAGATAATACTTCCATTTGACCTGGGTAGGTTAGGCAGGAATCTGTGGCAAAGAACAATGAATCCAGCATAAATCCAAATAAAGCCTGGACAAATAAGAGCATTTTCTACTAGCATCTTTAAGAAATGCATGTTTCTTGTGAAGAATCTCTTACCACTGTGTTATAGATCAGCCACCAATTTTAAACTTCAGTCATATGTTTAAATCTAGCACATTCTAAACAAGCTTATTTTTCAGCAGCCAGTAAAAAGATTTATCTTCATAGTTAACTGCTTCTCTTGCTGAGGCTAGAATGGCAAAATCCATAATGAGAGAAAGTTTATTCCCCAAACAAATGAGGTTGGGTAAAGTTCTTCCCATCAATAGTTCATATTTTGAAGGCATGCTTTCTGCAGTTACTATAAAACACAGCAGAGAAATTCTTATCTCCCGAGGAACTTTTTACTGCCTAAACTTCCAAGGAGTGACTTGAGGTGGCTACAATCTAGTTTATTGCATTGCTTTATACTTCAGTCATAAAGCAGGAAGGAGTATTGGGAAGTTGTTGTTTTTTTTCTCACTTAACTGGGTAGCCAGGTATATTGCTGTGCATGGGTAGGTTTTGAGTGCACATGGAGAGAAGCAGTATACTAAACGGAGTTTCTTTGCCTAAGTGTCTCCCCATGGTAGAAAGAAGGACCATGCTATATCCCATTGTTTCAGCTGGAGGAAAGATAAAAGGCACTGGTAAGGAGGAATGAATATCACCCTTTGACTGCAGAAGCAGAGACCAGTCATTGGGGAATGTATTTTCTATGCCCTTCAAAAACAGTTCACATGGCCACCATTTTGGTGGCTTTTGCACTCAGCAAAACATTGCCTACATAATCCTATCTAGTCCATACAAGATGCCATGAAGACCAGGGACATAGATTTCTCAATTCCATTGAAGGGCCACAGGGCTGAATCTAGCCCAGAACCATACTTAGCAATCTGCAGGAAATTAGGGCGATGTGAAATTATTTATATTTCCAAAAACGATCTGTCATCAACAATTAATCATGTGGGTTTTTAAACATTTTTTCACTCTGTAAATTGAGGCAGCCAAAATCTAAAATAAAAATCAAGATGCTTTGTTACATCAATTAAAACAAATTTATTCTAACCTGTGAGGTGGATCCTGAGTCTAACCAGTTGGCCTGCCCTCCACTATGATTTCAGCTCATCTCAAGAGACTTCCCCAGCCTCAGAATGGGTTCAGGAGGTGATTTAGCAACTTCCTTAAGGTTCCATCTAGCCAGTTCCTGCATCTAGGAACACTCCAGCCTTCTTCTTCCCCTGCTGTCTGGGAAGCACCCTTATTTAAAGGGGCGTTGCTCCACTCCCTTTTTATGTGCCCCAATAGGATCTCTCCTTCCCCAGCCCACTCCTCCCTTCATCTCCCCATGCTTCTGTCTCTGCCCCTCCCATATCTATACCCCAGGTGATTGGGACCTCAACCCACCTCCCTGCCTCTGCCCTATTTGTGCATGCCCAGCTGCACCTCCCCTCCCCTGGGGGTGCTCTCACCATTCATACTCAAGTTGGTCAGCACACCCATCTCCAGCCTGCTTCCCACTCAGCAGTCTCCATCCCTTCCTGATCATTGAGGCCATGCCTGACAAGTACTTGGATGGGAGACCTCTAAGGAATACCAGGACTGGGACGCAAAGGCAAGCAATAGCAAGCCACCTCTCTGAAACATCCAAGCCCCACTACGGATCGCCAGAAGTCAACCATTACTTCCAGGCACACACACACAAACATATTCTCCCCCTGAAAAAGAAGATCAGGTAAACAAGAAGACTGACAAAAGGCCTAATAATGGGTTAAATACTAATGGGTTACATATGCTTAATTAACAAAACTTTAATGAAGAAGAAGAAGAAGAGATTGCATTTATACCCCGCCCTTCACTTGGAGTCTCAGAGTGGCTTACAAACTCCTTTCTCTCCCCCTCCCCACAACAGACACCCTGTGAGGTGGGTGGGGCTGAGAGAACTCTGACACAAACTGCTCTTTTTCAGTGACAGCTGTGCCAGAGCTTGTGACTGACCCAAGGTCACATCAGCAGGTGCAAGTGGAGGAGTGGGGACTCAAACCGGTTCTCCCAGATTAGTGTCCGCGCACTTAACCACTACACCACACTGGCATAACAAATAGTTTAAAAATCCATTAAAACCAAGTGTGTTTTGGCCACAAAGTGTTCCTCAGTGGTACAAATTATTAAACTATTAAATATTAATACATACCATAATGTAAAATTATTCAAAATACAATATTTCTGACCTAAGCTTTAAAACACTCACAAGAAGTAGGGCCAATTCATTAACTAAATAAGTCACACTTCATTATTGGAATAAATTAGGACCATCAAAAATCATTTTCTTCCGATTGTGATTCTTCTTGGGCCAATTATCTCTGTAAGCAAGGTCAGAGTGAATTGTAGCTCTTTGGTGTGTATATCTACATTCAGGAAGCAAAATACATCCTTTACTTTGTTGAAGTGCCATGTTTAGTGTGGCCAGCCAATCAAACAAGCATCAACAGCTGCAGCATAAAGAAAGAATTAAACCTTTGTGACCTTTGTGCATCTTCAACTGCTTTTGCCCCAACATCCCCTCAATTGACACATCTTCAAAAAACTCAATCAGCTTTCTATAGTTAAGAGCAACTGACTGTCCAGAACTTGTTCTAACAGTCCACCTTGTGGGGCAGAATTGTTTCGGGTGTATATGTTCCTCTCCCAATTGAAAGCATTTAAACCGGATGAGGCACTTGGGTGAACTTCTGACAAATATGATAAAACCAGCTGTTTCACTAAAAAAATGTTTACATATACAAACATTTCCTGATACATCTTGAACCACTAAGTTCACAGCTTGGGCTACACAATGCACAAAGAGTGCTCTTGGTTCCTCTTCCTTCACAACAGCCTGCAGTCCAGCCAGGGCTCTAGTCGGGGGGGAGCTCTCAGGTACGGAGCTCCGGAAGAGAACCTCTAGGGGGCGGGGCGGTCACGTGGTGAAGCCCCGCCCCCTTCTTTACCCCGCCCTCTGCTTCGATCCTCATTCCGTTTGGGAATGAGGATGAAGCAGGAGGGTAAGTAGCCGGGCCTTCTGACACACTTCCGGTGATGTCAGGGGGTGTGGCCTTCTGTCACTTTCGGTGATGTCAGGGGGCGTGGCATATGCAAATAAGTTATGCTAATGAGTTATGCTAATGAGCTCCGGCAGCTCTTTTTCTACAACAAGACCCCTGAGTCCAGCCATATTTGAGGCTCCATCATAGTATTGGCCATGATGCCTATCAAGAGGAAGATTCAGGCTGATTCCGCATTGGCTTTCCCTCCATTGTTTTAGCAAACCCATGTTGGAACAGAAATTCCCCTCTGCATTGCATGCTGCTTTCACTTACTTTGATCCTCCAGACTGCATGCCACTTTTACTTTCTTTGATCATCAGATGTTATAGTACCTTCTGCATAGATTTATGGTTCTTTTATGGCCATTCAGGGGTGACTTTGCAGTCAGTACAGCGTTGCCCTGACATATTTGAATATGGTTTTGAGCTGCACTTTTTCCTCCCAGTTGAGAAAATGTGGAGCAAATGCTAGATGCAGAATCACCCTAAAGTGACAGATCACGTCTTTCAAAGTTGTAAACAGAGTTTTAGACATTATGGCATTGGTCTCATAAAAGTCAAAAAGAATTCTTCCACAAACTTCTTCCCAACAGCAATGCAAATGCAAAATGAAACCTGTTCCTTTGGGCTGGTATTTGTTGTTTCATCCACTATTATACTGTAGAGCTGCTTCAGCCTCTTTCACAAAATGTCTGTAGAACTTTGTGACCCATGATTTGAAACATATTCACAACAGAAGATGAAAATCTAATTAATTTGTAGCATTCAACCACAGTTCTATCTGTGAAACATCATCAGCATGAAGCAGCAAGAGATGACAAAGTTCTGACTCTTCCTCAGCATGACCATGAACTGCCATATCTTGGCAGGCTAGGTACCTCAAATAGAATAAAATTGTCAGTAGTTCTTTTTCTAGCATATTCACTTCACCTTTAAGAACAACAATAGCCCGAACCAGTTGCTTGGTGAACATTTCAATTTTGCATGGCTCTGAAATCTTTCTAATGCTTTTTTTCTCAGTTAGAAAAACCTGCCTTAACAAAATCTTCATATGCATCCGTCTCTTGAGCTTTCTGGAAGAGGGGTATTCATTTCATTGTCTGTGCAACAGATGCTGCAAAATGCTCTGCCTGCTTCGTAAGAGAGAGCAAAACGTAGGTTTATTTCCAAGTGTCCTTGTACTGGTGCCCTGGTGCTTTTCTTTTCACAACTGTAGTACTGTTCTTTGAATGTTCTCTCAAATTAATGCTTCTTCAACCTGTGGTATTAGTAGCCCAAACCACAGCTCATATTTGCTTTTTTAAATTTCAAACCTTTTCATAGTGGTCATAATAGCCTGGATATCAAAGAAAGAGGATTCTATAAGGTGAGAATAAATATGTCATGAACTCCATGACTGAAACAATTAGAGTAATAATTCATTTGTGTATGAAATGACATACTTATTCTCCCTCTCTGTTTTCCTCACAACTACCCTATGAAGTAGGTTAGGCTGAGAGTGTGTAGCTGACTCAAGATCACACACTGAGTTTTATGGCTAAGTGGGGATTTGAACTCTGGCCTCCACAATCTTAGAACAATCACACTATTCACATACTGAACACTCAGTATGAATCTGCACAGGAATCTTGGAATCCAGAGTAAATACTGGCTTCCCAGAGACCGTGGCCTGAAAATATGGGAGAATTTGTTTAATTGAAGTAGGGTCCAGGAGAGCAGAATCACCTTGCTTTCCATATTTGAGGAACCATTTTTATATCCCCCCCCCCATGTACAGATGCACAGAGAAAAACTAAAATGGCTAAAGATAGAAATATTCCCATCACCTACAATTATTTTTCTGTAGTCATTCCTAGGGTATCAAAATCAACTTAACTTCCACCACTCAACCACAGGTTCACCCCTGCTTTGCAGTTATTCCATATAGGAGACCCTCCATATCCCTATCTTGCAAGGATCCAATTGGAAGGGAGATATGCCATTGCCTGGGAAACCAGTAGAATCAAAGAAAAACACCAGTACCTATTGCATTGCTGGTAAGTCTTCGAACTCGGAGGGGCACATGGATTTGCAAGGATTGGTTCATAATTCCCATTCATTCTGTGTCATATAGCAACTGCCAGTTTGGTGTAGTGGTTAAGTGTGCGGACTCTAATCTGGGAGAACCGGGTTTGATTCCCCACTCCTCCACTTGCACCTGCTGATGCGACCTTGGGTCAGTCACAAGCTCTGGCACAGCTGTCCTTGAAAAAGAGCAGTTTGTGTCAGAGTTCTCTCAGCCCCGCCCACCTCACAGGGTGTCTGTTGTGGGGAGGGGAAGGGAAAGGAGTTTGTAAGCCGCTCTGAGACTCCAAGTGAAGGGCGGGGTATAAATCCAATCTCTTCTTCTTCTCTTCTTCTTCTTTTCTAAAAACAATAATTCTGGCTTAAACAATTTTAGGTCCCAAGTCTCAGCATAACAAATGAAACTCTAGGTGGTAGTTATAAAATGTGAACTGCCAGAATGATAAATAATGAATTAGAATTGCCATAATACAAACTTTCTGGGACTTGACTGAGTGAAGAAAATTGGTAGGAGAGGTGGGAGGTCTTTGAGTTCCATAAAAGCATAACACATTTGATTAGACTGTGACTTTCAGGCAAGGAGAGCTTCAGATTGGAGACAAATTGCATTTCAACATGCAGTCTAAATCCCTATTCATTGTGTGTGTGTAATTTTGAAAAGGAAAAAAAATGACAAAATTATTCAGTAGAGCTGGGCAAAGGTGATCCCAGTCTCTGGGTTAAATTATTATCAAAGACTGGTTCCACTCTAAGCTTCTAATGCAAAATAAATTTATAAGGGAGAACATAAGAACATAAGAGATGCCAATCTTGGATCAGGCCAAAGGTCCAAAGGCCCATCCAGTCCAACACTCTGTCACACAGTGGCCAAAAATACCAGGTGCCATCAGGAGGTCCAAGATGGATAACCTGCATAAAAAAGATAGGGGGTTGGGTAAATAACTGAACAAAAAGAGAAAACACAAGTTTTAGAGGAAGTTCTCAAGAAAAGAGAATATAAGGGGGAAAGGAGTGCAGTATCTTGGATGTTTGGGGTGGGAAATGTCATGACAGCAGATAACCAACAGATACAACATTGGCAGTGGTGTGTTGAGGTCAGACTTGCCTTATACTGACTGCTAGGGATGGGCACAAACCACCTCATGAAGTAAAGTTTATCCCAAATATTGACCGGTTTGTGGTTCGTGATTTTCGTAGAAGAGCGCCCAGCACGAACATTGTACAATCTTTGGTGCTGTTCGTGGCAGTTTGCGAATGATTACAATTTTTTTTTTATTTATTTATTTATTTAATTGGATTTATATTTATTTCCAGACAGACTGTCTCCGCTCAATTAAACTTTATAAAATCCCAAGACAATGGTGGGGTGGAATTCTCCAGCCTTGGAAATACCATTATGATCCCTCGGTGGCTCAACAGGCACTGCTGGCTGCCAATAACAGAGTTCCCATTCTGCTCTATGGGATCAGAATGCTATATATAAGCTCAGCTCAGCTTCACAGCCTCTTGTCTGTTGGCCGTTTGCAGTTACCCAGAGAGACAGGGAACTTGATAAAAGGAGAGTTGCAGAGCACATGCCCTCCTGATTGTGAACTCCTCTCCTCTGCTGGGCTTTGGGGGTGTTTAGTGGACTCAGGACTCTGAACCACCCTGTCTCACTGATCATGCCGAGCAGAGGGGCTTAGCTACTGGGTTCCTCGGCTGAGGAGCCACATTTTATACCCTCCCACCCCTCCTGACTGTGAACCTCTCTTTGCCAGGAGGGTGAAAATGGGTGCAAAGAGTGCTCATTGTGGGGGGAAGATCTCCTCCATTCTCACCATACCACAGGCCTCCATTCCTGAGGCTCCCCACAGAGGCAAAAGAGATGTTAATGCTGCCCAGAAACCCAGCAGTTGCTGACACTCTCCAATCCTGTCACATCCCGTGTGACAGAGTGCCCAGTATGCCACACCTACATCCAGAGGGGTGCAAACCAATGTTCCCTCTAAGCTGTGGAGTCTTGTGGCATTAAAGCTGAGAGCGAGCGATTTGGCTGCTGAATAAATTAGTTTGCTCTGGAGCTATCCTTCCTGAGCCGAGACAAAAATGTCTGAGCTGGAGGCTAAAAAACTGTGAGCTAACTCACAGTAACTCAGCTTAGAGGGAACACTGGTGCAAACCCTCAACATTTGTCCTCCTCCATCCTCTGCAGGCACCTGCAAAGGGTGCACTCCACTATGTTGCCACTGGAGGAAAGAGTGACAGCCAGTGGGCGAAAGAAGACACCCACTCCATCTCAGCAGGGAGAAGCAAGGGGGAAGCAGGAGGCCCCTCCAAGAAAGGCTCCCTGTACTCGGGGTGCAGTGGGTGGGACATCAAGGCAGGCCATCCTCCAAGAGGTCATTCCCCTGGGGATGGTGACAGTGCTATCCAGAAGGGCTATATGGAGGGCCCAGGAAGCAGTCACTCGCCTCATCAGCAAGATAATTGTTGTGGATGGCCAAACCTTCTACCTCATTGGGGACGTAGCCTTTTGCTGGCTGCTGCAACAACTGGCTCCCTGGTACTCTGTCTCCTCACAGAGGACCATGAGCCAACAAATCTTGCCCACCATGCACCACTCTGCAGTGGTGATTGTCGAGGTGAGCTCTCCAGAGCTCAAGGCAAAACTGTGCACTTTGTGGCAGACCTCTGGAGCAAAAGAGTGTTTATTTCAAAGATGTATAAAAACCTTGTAGGGGCCCAAATAAAGCCTCATAAAATGTTCAGAGTTACAAATACACAAAAAAGGACAGTGTAGGACCTGACGCATTTCGGCTCACAAGAGCCTTCTTCAGAGGTCAACTAGCACAAAATATACCAAGCAACAGATTCCCTGTAACACAAGTAAGGCAATTAATGATAAATAAAATAGGACCAAAGTTGGAATGCTGTACAGAAAGATAAAAAATGTTTTAGATTAATATTTAATAATTCAATTGAAAATTCCATCCACTATTAAAAAAATATTTTACTGTGCCCAAATATACTTACTTCTAATATGAACTTGAATGACACACCAAAAAGTTTCTATTTGGGGCCACAAATATATCTGGCCTTGTGTCAGAAGTAGTTATATATACTGGAAATAATATGTACCTGGAAATAAGGATAAAGATAAATTCCAAAATATAACCAATAGTAAAATCTATTAAGTAAAAATATGAGGAATTAAATAAAGAGAAAAATACCTTCCGGTTAGGTCCTAAGAGTGCAAATAAAATTGCCTTGCCAGGGACAATGTGCCATCAATATGTAACAGTGAAGACAGACAGATATCATGAACTTAAATAGTGTAATAGAGGAGGATGCAATGCTGATTGTGTCAGAGGTCACAAAGAGGGGGGGAAATTGGGGGGAGGATGACATTGCAAAAAAGACATAAAGAGATAGTGGCCATAAATTGCAATGTTAATATAACAATAACAATGCAAAAAGACTTAAGGAGATAACACCCACACATTGTTGCTGTAATGTCAAAGGTCACAGAAGGGAGAATTTTTTTTATAAGGTATGACAGTACAAAAGAACTTAAAGGGATAGTACCCATAGGCTAATATAACAATGACAATGCAAAAGGACACTGTTTCTATAATGTCAGAGGTGACAGAAAAGGATTTTAAAAAAATAATAAAGGACTTAACGAGATAGTACCCATACTATCATGCAAAGAAATAGTATAACAAAAGTTTCATAATGCCCTAAAAACAAGGAATTAGACAAAATATGCAATACCCATTCATACAGCTTGCCAATCAATTTCTTGATTTAATTCATGTGGTATTAAACTATTCAAAGCATAAATCTGGCCTTCAAATGCTGTGCCAATTGCAGATTGCTAGCCTGGACTTTTTCCAAGATGAAGAAACGATGGTCTCTTTCACTATGCCCAAAAGTTATAAAATGTTCAATGATTGGAGCATTTTTCCTGCGAAGGCGAATACAGCTCCTGTGTTCTCCAATTCTTATCTTTACAGGTGTAGTTGTACACCCAACGTAGGTTAAATCACAGCCACATTTTACCTTATACATTACAGACTTTGTATTACAGTTGAAGAAACCTTTTAGAGAGTACCTTTTTTGTTTAGAGGAGTCATAACAGAAATCCGTTCGTAATAATAACTCACACAGAGAACATCTCCCACAAGGATGATTTCCAACCGATCTGGCCTTGTCATCCACTCCCCTCTGTATAACTGAAGGAGATTTTAAACTACTCCTGACAAGGAGATTTTAAAGTACTCCTGACAAGTATGTCTTTTAGGTTTTTTGATCTGCAGTAAGAAAAGGGGCGGGAAGAATCTTGGAGAACCGGGTTTGATTCCCCACTCCTCCACTTGCACCTGGCTGGATGACCTTGGGCAAGCCGTAGTTCTGGCACAGCTGTTCTTGAAAAAAGAGCAGTTTCTCAAGAGCTCTCTCAGCCCCACCTACCTCACAGGGTGTCTGTTGTGGAGAGGAGGGGAAGGGAAAGGAGTTTGTAAGCCGCTCTGAGACACCTTTGGGTAGTGAAGGATGGGGTATAAATCCAACCTCCTCCTTCTCCTCCTCCTCCTCCTCCTCCTCTTCTTCTTCTTCTATTGTCTCTGCCCCCTCCCCCATCTGCTCATTGCCTCCTTTTAAACTGGGGCTCACCCAGACAGGTTTCATGCCCCCTGCCATCATTCCTCATCCTTGACAGTTCAGCTGACTTGTATTCCAGTTGGGCTGTTTGAAACTTCCCGAGCTGCTCAGGCCTCAAGTGTCTGTTCTGATGGCCACAGTAGCATTGCTATGTGATCCCTGACTATCTGGGAGCAGGAGCTGAGGGAGAATAAAATAGTACTGAGAAAGCTGCCGGGGGGGGGGGGTTTCATGTGCATGAACTACCTAAAAGGTTTATTTTAATGTATGGTATGCTTCTAGGCTGCCTTTCTTGCTGAGACTCAATGTGGATTACAAAACTAAAAGTCAATGCAATAGGAAGAATGCAAGTCAACAAGTCACACGATGCAATAAAATTAGACTACAAAATTAGAAGGCAGTGCAATTTAAAAGGATAAGACATAGCATATCATAAGCAGTGCAAAAACTGGACTACAGACATTGAAAAACTATTCAGTCAGAACAAGATAATGCATACAATAAACAGTGCCATTTATATGTGGGTGCTTGGAGGACTTCCTTTGATGTGCTCTCCTCGCTCTAAAGCTTCTCATTGTAGTTTGGTGTAGTGGTTAGGAGCATGGACTCTAATCTGGAGAACCGGGTTCGATTCCCCACTCCTCCATATGCAGCCAGCTGGGTGACCTTGGGCAAGCCACAGTTCTCTCAGAGCTGTTGTCTCAAGAGTAGTTCTCTCAGAGCTCTCTCAGCCCCACCTACCTCACAGGGTGTCTGTTGTGGGGAGAGGAAAGGGAAGGAGAAAATGGGGTATAAATCCAGTCTCCTCCTCCTCCTTCTCATGGGTGAAAATTCAGCACCGTAGGAGCCATTGTTAACAGTAACTAGTGTTTGTGTAAAATTCTATCAATATATCAAATTCTTGACATGGTCCCATCTACAGATATTTAAATCTTCTGACTGGGGCCATGTAGAGAAAGGGAGCATTTTCCTACATTAGGAGACTCCCCCGGAATTTGAAAAAAAAAAATAAACATTTTTTTAAATGGAAGGGGGTGTTAAATTCACACACCAAAATGAAGAAGACACTTCCATTGGTTTGGCCTCAGGCCTCAGGAGAGAAAGATGGGCAAGCAGTGGAAGCTGCCACCACCACCACTGGGTGAGCAACAGCCAGCAGAAGAGGGAAGAACTGCCACTGCCACCATCATCAAGGGATGGCAGTGAAGCCCAGTAGATGGGCAAGAAAGAGGCCTTCAACCCTCCACACCTCTGTGTGAGCCATGGAAGAGATGGTGGGCTGGGAAGCAGGAAGTCCATTCAACAGAGCCATAGCTATAATAGAAAAGGCCCAGGCTATGGTCGATGCCAGATCAGTCACCATAAGCGGTGGGACAGCCAACAGATGACTGCCTGATAACTGTAGCTGGATCACAGTGGGCATATAGAAGAAGATGGGTGTTAAATATCATATTGAAGCTCCTTAGAGCTTTCGTTTTGAGGTGTAGTGGTTAAGAGTGGCAGAGTCTAATCTGCAGAACCAGGTTGGATTCCCCACTCTCCCACATGCTGCTAGCTGGGTGGCCTTGGCTGCAATCGGATGGGTGGCTTGGTCTGGCTACGCCTCTAATTTGGTCTGGGAGGGGGGTTGTACCAGGAGAATTGTTATCAGATGTCGAACTGATCACCATGGCCATCAGCAGCTCCTCCATGGCATCGAACCCGCTGCTGCCACTGCCGCTTTCTTGCCAGCCTCCTGCTCTAGCCCTCTTCACCGTCCTGCCTGCCCTGCTGCCATACCTGAGCAGGGCAGGCCGCTTTTCCTACCAGGCCCTGCTGGGCCCAGCACTCAGCCCTTCTCTATCGACAGCATCATCAGGTGCAGCCTCAGCCCCACCACCAGCAGCTGTGCCAGCCCATCCTTGCCCACTCACTCCTGGGCTTGCATAAGCAGTTTTAAATAAGTCTTGGGCGAATAATCACTTATGCGCTCATTGCTAAAACGTTAAAAAAAGGGTGGCAAAACTGGAATTGAGCGATCTGACTTCCCAAAAGGAAGAGTGAAGAGTGTGATCAGAAACCTGCAGAAGCACTGTGAAACCAGTAGGATCCGTAAATACCAGACTTTCTGCAGTGTCAGGAAAGTCAGAGGTGAGCACAGGGGGCCAGATGACTGGGGAACAGGAGACAGATGTGGCTGTCTGGATGCGCATGTTAGATTCATTGTGGAGAAGCAATGACAACGGATCAAACCGTTCATTTAATTGCAGCCCTTGGGGCAGCCACAGTTCTCTCAGAGCTGTTCTCTCAAGAGCACTCCTCAAAAGAGTTTTTCTCAGCCCTACGTACCCCACACGGTATCTGTTGCAAGGAGATGAAGAGAAGGTGATTGTAAGCCACTCTGAGACTCCAAGTGAAGGGTGGGGTATAAATTCAATTCTTCTTCTTCTTCCTTCCATATTTACACTCCCATTCTTGTGCAAAGTCCCTACATCCGTTCAATGTCTGCACATCCAGGCTTTCTCCATGAAGGCATTCATACTAGGAAACACTTTCCTTAGAGAGTCTCATCCTAGCATGGTAACAAAAGGCCTGACTCTTCTAAAAGGCATTCTGTGCTGGCTAACTGGAGTTCTTAACTGTGGCAGCATGTTTCCTTTGCTTAAAGATTTATTTTTTTAAAATCTCCTGCTTTGCCTGTGTGTGATTGTATAATGACTTATTGATCACTTCCTGAATTATGGGTCCACCGTGTGCTCCTTTGGGCATCCTTTTCTTTTGGCATGGGCTACAGTTTATAAATGGGTTTTGCTACTGAGCTAATTAACTGCAAAGGGTACTGGTCATGCTGCCAATTGTTTCCCACATCCCAGGATAGAGTTCATAGTTTTTGTTCCTGACCCATTTTTGTAGTAATTGTGTGCATTTCAGCCCTTAACAGTAGAACTGATGCTGCGTTTGCAGTAGATAAAATGCACTATTCACTCATTTTAATTATATAGTAACAGTGTTTTTGTTTTGAATGGTAGAAAATATGCACAGTGGAAACAAGCCCTTAGTTAAAAGAACACTTAACTGGCTTGCATAATATAGAAGATCAGCTCTGAAATAATGCATGTTAAATATAGCTGTGTGGATGCGTTTAATCAGAGAGGAACCTTTCCAAAGTTTGGAGTTTAGGTCTGCTTCACTCATTATGACCTTAGTTCTCAGTCAGGCTGTAAATAGTGTGACAAGCCAAAAATCTCTGACATGGGGAGAACTATATGTTGTTTGCATTACACTGCTCTTTTTGAGAAAAGTGAATTAATGCCAGTGCTGCTGTAATCCTCCCAACTAACTTTTTAAAAAATCACCCAAGTACCTCATATGCTATCTGATTATTTTATAACTAGCAGTAAAGCCCGTTGTGGAAATAAATACAACGAGATCTAGAAAGAGGCTCTGGGGGAGTGCTCTGGCTTTGGGCAAACAGTGTCATTTTGCTGTGGTGACCTCAGCAGGGTATAATGGCAGAGTCCACTGTTTTCTCCAGAGGAACTGATCTCTGCTCCCTGAAGAGCAGTTGTAATTTTGAGTGATCTGTAGCCCTCACCTGGAAATTGGCAACAATTGTTACCCAGGACGAAATGGCTGGTTTGGAGAGTGGCGTCTATGGCATTCTACCTGTCTGAGGTCCCACCCCTCCGCAAACCCCACCCTCTCCAGGCTCCACCCCTCAAATCCCCAGGAATTTGCCAGCCTGGAGTTGGCAACCCCATCTCCTTCGCAGCTAACCATCAACCTACCATTATCTGCCCCTTTGACTTCAGCTGACCTCCGCCCTCCCTTCTGCAGAGCAATTGTAATTTTGAGTGGTCTCCAGCCCTCACCTGGAGATTGGCAACAATGGTTCCCCATGAGGGACTGAGTGGTTTGGAGGGTGGAGTCTATGGCATTGTACCTGTCTGAGGTCCCACCCCTCCTCAAACCTCACCCTCTTCAGGCTCCATCCCTCAAATCTCCAGGAATTTCCCATCGGGAGTTGGCAACCCTATCAGGATTGGCCCCAATATGTTTTCTCCCAAAGGGCAAAGTAGGTGACTGGACCAAACTTAGTTGCCTACCAACAGGCACTGAGGGGAAAGTAGGGTTGCCAGCTATAAGGAGGGAAATACCTGGAGTGTTGGGGGGTAGATTCTGTAGAGGGCAGCATTGGGGGGGCGGAAGGACTCAGCAGGTATAATGTCATAGGGTCTACCCTCCAAAGCAGCCATTTTCTCCAGGGGAAACTGATCTCTGTCATCTGGAGATCAATTGTAGCAGTGGGAGATCTCCAGGTCCCACCTGGAGATTGGCAACCCTAGGGGAAAGTCAGCTGCACAGCAGGGGGTTGAAGAGAATGGTTTGATGGGTGCTGGGCCAAGATTGGCAACAATAGTTCCCCAGGAGCAAATAGCTGGGTTGGAGGGTGGAGTCTATGGCACTGTAACCTGTCTGATGTCCCCCTCTCCGGCCTCCACTCCTCAAATCTCCAGGATTTTCCATACCTAAAGCTGGCAACTTTATCTCCTCCCCTCTCAGTAGCCTCTTATTTTGCCTTAAATTGGTTTTGATGCCAGCAGAGTGAGAAAATGCCAGAGGCTCTGGGTGGGTGCCTCATCGTAAATGCACCAAACAATTCCTAAAGATTTGCCAAAACACTACTCTGTCGACAAATTGCAGCACTTTGAATTAGCACCAGAGCTTTAAGAGCTCTCCAGCTGTCACCTGGAGACTGGCAACAGCTTGTTTGGAGGGTGGGGAGTATGGCATTGTATCTGTCTGAGGTCCTCCTCTTTCTCTTCCTCCTCCTCCTCCTCAGACCCCACCCTCAGCAGGCTTCATTCCTAAACTATCCTGGAAGTTTCCAACCTGGAGTTGGCAACCCTATGTCCTGGAGTTTGAACCTGGAGTTGGCAACCATCAGCCAACGTTTATCTGCCTGTCTGTCTTTATAACCCTCCCACACACACACACACACAGCCTCTGCCTAGGGAGCAGCTGACATCATTCTCCTCTCCCAACTGAAAATTCCAACTGCCTTG
>NW_015159735.1:674282-690987 GCF_001447785.1 Gekko japonicus
CCCATCCTACCTTTCTAGGGCCCGTTGTCTTCCTCCACATTGGGCTTTACGGCTAGTGTTCATATAGAATATTCTTACTCAATTATATATAAGGAGAGATCCACCTTTCTTATTAAGAACTCAGGGCAGATTACAGGATGTAAACTCATTCCAGTTAGTAATTCACAGTTGTTATTTTTTCATAATTCACAGTTATCGTTATTTCATCTAATTGCTGTGGTGATAACTCATCTCCTCTATTATTTATTTATTTCCATTTATTAATCGCCTATCCCCACAATTGTGGAGGTCTAGGTGATGTACAGAGTTCTAAAAACATAAAAACCATATCCAACAACATACAGTAATTAAAAGCAAGTGTCGAAGGTTTTGTAACTCCCTTCCATATCTGGTCTGTGAATGCTTCACACGTTTGGGGGGAGGGGGGAGTTAAGTTCTATAAGGAATAAAGGTCCAGCTAGGGTGCCCACCATGATGTTAACTGTTGCTGTCCTCAACCAAATGCTCGGGAGAACATCTCTGCCTTACATTTTATTGTTTCAATTTATATCCCGCCCTTCCTGCAAGCGGGCTCAGGGCAGGCCACAACAATAGATTCCAGTACAATCTCAAAATGATGCAGTTAATAAATATCAAATATTAAAGTAATACAATAAAACCAGTTAAAAACAATTAAAGTGGGCAGTGCGGCAAATTTCAATTTTCAGTTCCTACAGCCGGGAATGAATGGGCCGAAGCTGAGCCATAAAGGTCTTGTTAACAGCAGCCTACTGCAACAGCAACAGGGAAGCCAGCTAGTAGATGCCCTAGGGTTCCCAAGTGCAAAATACTCACCGGCGGGGGAGCGCTGGCCGGCTCCGGGAGCTGTCCCTGGATGCGCGTGCGCGCAAAGCACACGCGCGCCGCCAGCACGTCACAGGAAGTGACGTACAACATCAACCACGTTTAGGGCATGGCCACGATCGAGGGAGGGAAAACCATAGAGTTTTCCCTCCCTGATCCGGGCCACGCCCCCAACGTGGTCAACGTGCACGTTACTTCCTGTGACGCTGCGCTTCGGGGGGCAGAGTTCCCCCCGGGGCCCAATTCCGCGGCGGCAAAAATCAGGCCTCCAAAGCGGGGGTTTCCCCGCCCCCCACCCCCTCTTGGCAGCCCAAAGATTCCCACTGCCTCAACCAAAGGCCCTGTGAAACTGTAACAGGTCTACACTGTGTGTGCTTCAGTGGTTGATGTTTAGTGCTATATGGGCAGCTAACTTTGTGTGTTGGTGTCTCTCCTCCTCAGGGCCTAGTCAAGTTCAACTGACAACAGTGATCCAGACCGGGGTCCGCTTGGATGACTGGCAGGGCTTTCTGTTTGGGAGAAGCTCTTTGACAAAATTATTTTTTTAAAAAAAGCCCTGATGACAGGGGTAGGCCCCCCAAGAAAAGTTTTTTCCTTTTCCAGCAGCAGTGAGAGAGCAATCGGGGGGTGGGAAGCATCCTGCAGCTGACCCCATGGCTTCCTGGCCTGTTTTTTGGCTACATGGTACTTCTTTAACTCCTTTTTCTTCTGCAAAGGAAGTGTCCCAAACTCCCCCCCCCCAGCTACACAAGAAGCCAGGGTATTATTCTAGGACCTTTTTTCTAATCAAAAGGAGAGAAGGAAGGAGAAATGACAACAGAGTTAGAGGAAGGAGTGGGGGAAAGGACCATGAGAGTGTACACCTTTTTTAGTTTCTTTATCTTTTCCTCTATCCAGCCCGTTATTCAACCCAGTGTTTTGGACTGCCCTGGTCCACTCAAGAACTTGGTGTGGGCAGGAAGAGGAAGAAAGAAAATGTTACTCACTGCAGCTCCAGACAGAGAAAGAACTGGACTTATTATACCATGCTGCTGTTTGAAACCATGCTGCCTCCTTATTTTGAGACCTAGCATTAAGAACACAACCAACCCCATAAGCCCAGATGCTCAAAAAAGTTAGTCCCCACAGTACAAAGAGTGCAAAGAGGTAGGCAATGGCCATCCTCCTCTGAATGTCTCTTGCCTTGAGAGCCCTACAGGGTCACCATAAGTTGGCTGTGACTTGACAGCACTTTCTGCTAGGGATGGATACAAACCTTAAAAAATGTAGTTTGGTTCAAGTTTTGGGGTGGCCCCAAAACTGAACCCCAAAACAAGCCAAAAAGCCTGGGGGGAAAACAGCGAGTTTGGTTTCCCCTTTCTCCTGGATGCAGCTTGCCACATCCAGGAGATGGGGGGGTGGCCCTAACCTGTCCATTTCACTTCTCCCTGCTTTGAAGCAGGGGGGAGCAAAACTGACGGGTTTAATGTCTTGCAGCCATTTAAACTTAACAGCTGATGGGTAGACCCACCCTGCTTTTAGGTTTAAATGAACATAAGAACACAAGAGAAGCTAATGTTGGATCAGACCTGTGGCCCATCCAGTCTAACACTCCGTCACACAGTGGCCAAAAATACCAGGTGCCATCAGGAGGTCCACCAGTGGGGGCCAGGACATTAGAAGACCTCCCACTGTTGACCCCCCAAGCACCAAGAATACAGAACAATGAATTCCTATCTAGATACTATTTTGTTCAGTAGATCAGCACCATCGAAGAACCCGCCGATTTGTAGCTACACTGTAAAAATAAATATAACTCTGATTGTTTGCACCTTAAGAACATAAGAATATATCATCTTAAGAACAAAAGAACATAAGAGAAGTCAACGTTGGATCAGGCCAATGGCCCATCCAGTCCAGCACTGTTGCCGCCGCCCCCCCGCAAGCACCAAGAATACAGAGCATCACCTGCCCCAGCCTGTGAGTTCCTATCTATACCTTGTGGCTAATAGCCACTGATGGACCTCTGCTCCATATGTTTATCCAATTCCCTCTTGAAGCCATCCATGCTTGTAGCTGCCGCCACCTCCCGTGGCAGTGAATTCCATGTGTTAATCACTCTTTGGGTGAAGAAGGACTTCCTTCTAACCCAATAGTGGCCAAACTTGCTTAACATAAGAGCCACATAGAATAAACATCAGATGTTTGAGAACCACATGACATAAACAAACATTACACATGTTTTTATTGAAAAATATGCAAATTTGCTTTTTATTAACATTAAATGAGACTGCAAGAAATAAAAACAAAAGGGTTATTGATTATGATATTTAATTATATTGATGATATAAATAATGATATTTATTTGTCCAATGATATTTGGGGGGGGGGGCTTTGAGAACGCATTTAGAGTTAAAGTTGCTTTCTTTCTCTTTTCCCCCCTGCCTCAAGCCTACCCAGGGAGAGGAACACTGGCTAGGGAAGGGAAGGCCAAATGGGGAGACATACCTCCACTGCACTTGCCTGGCTGCCCTGCCGGGAGCCACACAATATGTGTGAAAGAGCCGCATATAGCTCCCGAGCCACAGTTTTGCCACTCCTGTTCTAACCCAACTGCTCAGCAATTTCATTGCGTGCCCACGAGTTCTTGTATCGTGACAATACAAGGGAAAACCATAGAGTTTTCCCTTGTATGGCTGTGGCCCCGCCCCCAGCGTGCCAAGCATCCTCCCGTCACTTCCGGGTGACGTGCATGTTGGGGAGGAGTTTCCCCCGGGGCCCGATCTGGTAGCGCCGGGGAATGGGCCTCTGGGGCGGGGGTTTCCCCACCCCCCGGGGGGACTTGGGATCCCTAAGTGGTTGCACCCTTCAGCTCTTAGGCTGAAGTGGCTGCCAGCTGTTTCACTGGTTCATTTTGCTTCCCCCCACTTGGAAGCAGGGGGAAGCAAAATTGACCAGTGAAATGGCTCAAAGCCATCTCAGCTTAACAGCGGAGGGCAGGGGCTCGCAGCCATTTCACCAGTCTGTTTTGCTTCCCTCTGCTTGGAAGTGGGGGGGGGTTGAAGTCGACATGGCGGGTGCACCCGTCAGCTGTTCGGCTGAAATGGCTGGCAGCCATTTAAACCTAACAGGTCAGCTGCAGACCCACACCACTCAGCTGTTAGATTAAAATGGCCTAAACAGCCAAACCGAACCAGAGAAAAGTCCGGTAAATGTATGGGGAAGGCGCCTTCCCCGAACATAGGCTCAGAGGCTCCAAACCAGTCCAAGTTCATGCCGGATTCTGGCTTGTGAGCCGGTTCATGCCCATCCCTACTTTCCACCACCACCGCAGTACAAAATATGTCCAGAAGCACAGTAAGACCCATTAAGTGATTCCCCAGCCAAAACTACCTCCCATTTCAGGCAATAGATTGTGGAGTGCTTTGTTCCCAAATAGAAAGTGGGATGTGGCAAAAATGGACAGATGTAACATCAGCATGAGAGTTACTATCATGCTTTCTATTCAGAGTACATGATGAACAGAAGAGCAGGTACGTAGTGTAACACTTTTTTGTAGAAAAAGCCCAGCAGGAACTCATTAGCATAATAGGCCATACCCAACAGCAGGAACTCATTCGTATATTAGGCCACACCCATGCCAGCACAGCTCATTAGCACACCCCCGTGTTACAAGGGCTTTTTTGGAGCAGGAATTCCTTTGCATGTTAGGCCACACACCCCTAATATAGCCAATCCTAATGAGTTCCTGCTGTTGGGTGTGGCCTATTATGCTAATGAGTTCCTGCTGGGTGTGGCCAACTTGGGAGCCAGCCGGAACTCCGTTCCTGTGCGTTCCTGCCCAAAAATAGCCCTGCGCTTAGACTATTAAAGTAGGTAGACCAGAGTTTAAAGCTCCACTCAGTGAGGAAGGTCACTGGGTGACCTTTGACTAACCTACCTCACCACATTCTTGTAAGGGTAAAGCGGAGGAGGAGAGAGCCATCTGTGCTACTCTGAGCTCCTTGGAGAAAGGCCGGGATAAAGATGGAGAGCTGAAAGTACATTCCTTGCCCTGTGTATGCATAATAACTTTTTTCTAAATCAATTGTCTGAAAATTGGGCCAATTTGGCTGCTTCACTTCTCCTTTAGCAGTATTTTTTAGGTCTAGTAAAACTGAATAACAATACTTTCCCACCAGACTCTTATTTCTGTTCCTCTCTAAAGAAAAAACTATAACTAAGCCTGAACATCTTTCAAGCATTTCTTTCTTACAAAATTCAAGTAGGAGCAATAGATAACCTTTTTTTAAAAAAATGTAACACCTCCATGGAATAAATTCTAGCCTTCCATTTCCCCCTTATTTTATTTCTCATTTCAAAGGAAACCTTTAGTGATGAAAATTGAAACAAAGCCCATACCAAAGAGAATCATAAAACAATTGCGATGAGAGAATCTATGCCTCGAAAAACTGGCAAAACTCCTGAAGGGAAAGTGGAATACAATTGACCCAATCCATTCACAAATAAAGATTTTACCTTCACGAGATTACATTATCATTGCCAGGCACATTAACATGAATTTATAGGGCATCTCTAAAGTGGATTCTTGCCGTGCCGAAGAACAAGATTTTGCTGTGCCTATGAGCACCAGCTATGGCTCTGAAGGCTTACTTTGTTCATAATGCTATCCCAAGACTTATCTAGACTACTGCCATTCCTTTCTGTTCAAATAAATCAATACATTTATAATATTTATACCCCATCTCTCCATGTAAATAGCTTGTAATAATAACAAAATTATGAGATAAAAGGACAAAAGCAGCAACAGAACAGAAGGACTGCAATGAATGCAAAACAATGAAGGTAATCAAAATGAGCATGTACAATCCTATAAACAACCAACAACAGTGAAGAAGAAGAGAAGAGATTGGGGGGCAAGTTGGGCAAGTGAACTCGGGGGGGGAGCAAGTCTTATTGGAGAATCCTGGTGCCAATAGAGCTCATGGCTAAAGGACAGCATTTGAACTCCCGAGTTATTTGGGATCAAAAGGTCTGGATATAAGAATAAATGATGGGGTTAGGTATCAGTTGTTATACATTTGAACACATCTTGGAGATTCAAATATATGGAGTGTATGTTATGGAAAAATATTTGATGAAAATAAAAATTAAAAAAAACAATAGAAAAAAGACAAAATTAACAATGAAATTTTTAAAGCAATAAGAAGATATTATAAAGAGTACAGAATGCCCAGTAACCACACCACAGTAACACTGAGACTACACTACCATAATGCACTTATACATTGGTCTCCCATCAAAATCATATTGCTCCCATTCTGCAGACACTCCACTGGCTGTCCATTTGTTACCAAGCTCAGTTTAAGGTATTGGCTATCATGGCCTTGGCCCTTCTTATTTGCAGGATCACATCTCTCCCTGTGCTCCACCATGGCAGCCTTGTTCATCTGAGCAGTGCCTTCTGCAGGTGCCAACATGTAAATAGGCAAAATCAACAATGGCCCATACTCATGCATTCTCCATTGTGGCTCCTGCCTTATGGAATGACCTGCCCAAGGAGATCAGGAAAGCTCCCACTCTCTTGGCTCTCTGCAAATTATGTAAAACTGAACTACGCAAGAGAGCTTTTCTGCATGGGTAATAGGGCTGCACTGCACAAAATGGTCCACCAATGAACTTGGATAGCTTATTAGGGATTGTGGTCTATAGGGCTGCATACAGCTTATTGTAAGCAGGGTCCTGTTCTGTACTGCTTTATGTGGCATGCTAGAACTTATGCTATGCTTCTGTTCTTTCTGGTGGTTCCAGACTTCTAAAATCCTAATGCATTGGTTACTGAATGTTCCCATTTTGTTGATTGTACTGACTCACTTGAGTCCCTGTGAGAAAGGCAGACTATAAATAATGCAAATAAATAAATGTATTCTAGTATCCATGTTCCCTTCTAGAATGGTGTCCTAACCACATGATTTCTCTGAGATCCCCCACCTCTAAGGGCAGGACAGCAAGACCCCTACAACAGGTTGACCTGTATCCTCCTCCTCTATCTGGCATCCTGCATAGCTGCCTACCTAGGTGCTGATCTCAGTTACTTCTAGGCTGACACTCTATCTCCCAGCCAGGTACCTGGAAAGTACAGGATAGAGACAGTCACCCCCAATATCTAAAAGATAGTTTTAGAGGATAGCCATGTTGGTCTGCAATAGAACAGCTAGATACAAGTCCAGTAGAACTTCGAGACCAACAAGATTTTCAGGGCCTGAGCTTTTGAGAGTCAAAATTTCCTTTGTCGGGTACCAGTATCTTGAATGCTTACTTGTACTGCATCTGAGGAAGGCCAAAAGCAGGGCAGTTTTCACTTTCGGTGCTGCTGCAAAAGTTAATGTGGCCCTGAAAGAGAAGCCAGAGACTGAACACCAACGTATACCCCAAAAAAAGTGGCACTGAAAGTAATACATGCAGACCTGAAGCTACCCTAAAACAGGGACCTTTTAAAACTGAGTTGATTTCATGGAGTGGTGAGAAACTAAAACTGCTTTCAGTATTTGTTATCTGTAGAGATTTTGTAGTTCAAGGTGAGAGTTTTGTAACTTGAGCTACAAAATTCCTCTTTTATTCATCAATGCCAGTGGCGCAGCATGTGCTATGAGTAATTATTCAGTATTTCTTAGCTCTTCTTCTTTTAATTATATCCAGACTTTCAAGGTTGGCTATCTAGAGCTTCACTACAAACAAGTAAATGCAGGGTCACTGAGATCCTGTCCGTTGAAAGATTAGGGAGAGGGAAATGTAGAATATCCATCACTTTGATTAAACGGCTCATTGAAATTCACCCTCACACACAACCAACATGTAATGTCTTTGGAAGAACACATATTAATGGGATCTTTCAACTTGATCACAGTTAAAAGAATGGCACTAAGCAATGTTTCCAAAGCAAAGTTGCAGAAGACTTTATAACACCAATCACAATGCATGATGTGCAACACAAATTTAATTTATTTCATTTCTATGGATGTTGGCACTCTCTCTCCATCAACAATAGCAGTGAAATGGAATAACACAATGCTCAGCGGGGTGGGGAGTTACAGAAGATGCTATAAACATTTGATGGTGGAGTTAAATTATCATTTCATGTTGTCTTGTACACTGTGTTAAGTTATATATTGGCTTAGAGAAAGACAGCTGGGGCAATTTCACACTAGAGCTGCCTTGCGGCACAGCCCCATTTGCCCCGACACAAACATGTTAATTTCACACCCGAGGCTGCGGGGCTGCATTTGACCCGTGGCCTCGCCCAATTTCCTCCGCAGTTTTGTGATCCTTAAAAACCAGGATCACGAAACTGCGGAGGAAATCGGGCGAAGCCGCAAGTCAAAATGCAGCCCCGCAGCCTCGGGTGTGAAATTAACATGTTTGTGTCGGGGCAAACAGCGGCCGCGCCGCAAGGCAACTCTAGTGCGAAATCACCCCTGGTCTAACAAGTAGCAAACATGTTCAGTAGGATGAGAAATACCTACTGCACTGCAGTAGAAGGAAACTCCTCCTTAATTGTCTGCTATTCTAAATTTGGCCAAGTTATTCAAATTCCATTTTAAAACAAGACCAAAGCCTTGTTGCTTGAGCAAAACTCGTTTCTTGATAGAATTTTAATTTCTTCTGTGTCTAATTCTTTTCCCTAGTTTAATAGATAACTTGTTGTATAAGTGTTAATATAATCCAAGAGTCTTTTCTTGACAGGTGGTTTACCATATGCATCAGGTTCAATAATACCTATGAACAAGAAACTGGTTTGTATTTTCATATTGTGATTAGCTGCTCCTGCTTTTATTGGCTAAAAGGACATTATTGCCAGTCAATCCAAACTGTGACATTTCAATCCACCTGAAATATTTAAGGCATTTATATGTCACGTTTCTCCCCATTATAGACCTGAAGTAGCTTACAAAAAGAAGAAAAATGTGATTTAAAGAAAAAATAAAACCATATGTACATTCCTCAAGCTATGTAGTTGATGTGATTCTAACCGTCAGGATCCCCAAAAATCACATATTGAAGAATTTGGATCATTTTCAGGATGCAAAATCAATAGAAAAAAGACAAAATTGACAATGAAATTTTTAAAGCAATAAGAAGAAGATATAAAGAGTACAGAATGCACAGTAACCGACAACCTCATCAAATATTTGGGAATAAATATGACTGGGCAAAATTGTAATATTTTCAAAATAATTACCAGAAGATTTGGAAAATGATACAAGCAGACTTATATAGATGGGAAAAAATAAAAATCTCTACAATCAAAATGAATGTACTGCAAAAACTAAATTTCTGATTTCAAATGTTACCTACACATATAGAAGAAAGAATATTGAAAGAGTGGCAGAGACAGATAAATAAATTTATTTGAAATGGTAAGAAACCAAGAGTAAGCTTTAAAATTTTGCAAGATGAGAAAAAGAGAGGAGGATTAACAGTTCCAAATATAAAATTATATTATCAAGCAGCAGGCCTGGTCTGGATTATGGATTGGATTAACAACCCAAGACAAAGAACAGTAAAACTTGAATTGGCAGATCTGGAAGAAGGCTTACACAATTATTTATGGACTAAGAAATCAGTCAAATTGATCATAATGTAGATAAAGAAATAGGAAAACAGGAAATGTGTTCAGTGTCTGAAAGAGACAAAAGAGACTGTGGTCTGACCACTATGTCTGGAGGGACTACAGAAATAACCTAACAGGAACCTCGCTGTCTGGAAAAGTTGCAGCTTTAGCTTAACCACAGTCCCTGCTTAGAGGTAGAAAAGCCAAAAGGTTTTTGAGAATCACGCAAGCGTAATAACCTAATTAATATTATCTGACACATAGGCGTAATCTTAATGGGTGCGATGGGGCCTCAGCCCTCCCCCAAAATTTTCAGGAAGGGGCTCAGCCTCCCCCGGGGGCAACTGGTTCCAGCCACCCTTGCTCCATTCTGAAACTATGTTCAGTGGCTGGGTTAGGACCGAGAGGGGGGGAGGGAAGTTAGGGCGGGGGCTTGCTTCCTCCTGGAAGTGAAGCCCCACCCTCAACTCCCAGCAGCCCTTAGTTCTGCCGGGCTGCACATGGAGTCTGGCTTTCCTGGTTTCCTGCGCACGCGCACAAAGGTAGGAAGCATGCTTGCCCGGGCTCTGTCTTACTGCTGGGTCCTCAAGGTGCATTCGTTCAGCCCGCCTCTCTGCCCCCCTCACCCAGCTTCCAGTAAATTCAGCATGGACCGGGAGGAGAACTTGGCCCGGCGGACTTGCCCTGCTGAAGAGAGCGCCAAAGCTCAGGGGCTGCGGTCCCTCCCACATCCCGGACGGCCTCCACGGCACCTCCTCCACTTCTTGCGTCTGGCTGCTGCCTTCCTCTGATTCCCCTTCGCTGCTGTTCTTGCTGCTGCATGCTGGGACCAAGTTGGCCGGCTTTGTAAGGGCATGGGTGGGGTGAGGGCCTGAGAGAGGGCAGTGTTCAGTGAGCCTGAGGCTGAGTAGTCCGAAGGAAAACTGCCTTTGCTCTCTTTGGAATACCCTTCCCTGAGTTTCTGCGGTTCAGCTGTTAGCTCACAATCACACTGCGATGCTGGAGTGTGGCAAAGAGGTGGTGCAGGAAGCGTTTCGCGTTTGTGCGCATGTACAGTTCCATGACGCAGCACTGCTTTCAGTTACGTGTTTGTGTGCATGCGCTTACGAAAAACATCTGGTTTGCGATGGGACCTGGATGGGTGCTGAATGCCATGGGATACTAGTGCTCCCCCGATCAGACGCCCACCCCCGCCCCACATTTTCCGGATAGTACTGCACTTTCCACGGTACTTTTTTACTGCGCATCTTCGGTGGGATGCCACAGGTTGGCCACGGGTGCGCTACACTTCCCAGATGTTGCGGTGTGATCGCACCCCAAAAATCTGCCTGACATTCATGCCATACAATAAATAAAATAATAAGGGAAAGTAGTACAGAGGCATATATTGCCTAAGTAAGAGGTGGATGACTCCCTGTGGCATGAAGTTCAAAATATCCCATGTAAGAACATCATTCTTTGGATAATGAACAACACTGATTGTAGGGTAGCCATACTACAACTAGCCTCCTTTAAGGGAACCAGGCAAGTAGAGGAACAAGCAAAGATGAGAAAGATATCTGTATGAAATAAAGGAAGTCATTAAGAGTGGGCAATCCTGTCATTCCTTTTAGTACATCTAGTCTGAAGGATGCTGTCAAGCACCCAGTAAGATGCAGAGGTGCTGCTGCCTCCTTCCCAAGGGGACTTTGAGGCTGGGTTGAGGCTTTTCTGCTTGGAGCTGTTTGCCTTGCATTGGGAAGGGATAGCTCTAGTGGTGGGGGAAACTCCTAGAGGGAGAGCTAGAAGAGGGGATGGACATTCCTTAGGAGAGAAGGATCCCATAATGATAGTCTCTGCCCCTCCCAGCCCATTTCCTCATCCTCCTCCACATTTCCGAGCCCAGTCAGGTGCAGAGATTTGGGGGGGGGAGTCTAATGCAAGGAAGTCTACTCTCCAATGTAGTCATTTCCTCCAGGGTGATGCTCTGTATTCTTGGTGCTTGGGAGGGCAACACTGGGAGGGCTTCTGGAGTTCTTGTCCTGCTGGTGGACCTCCTTATGGCACCTGGGTTTGGGGCACTGTGTGGCACAGCGGACTGGATGGGCCACTGGCCTTGTATAGCTAAGTAGGTCATTAGCATGAACATGCGATGTATGTAGAAGTATGTAATAGGCGGAATGGGAAATAGATTATAACTCTACCCTTCTCTGCCCAGGGGAGGGAGAGAGGGGTGGTTGGGACCGGCCAGGTTAGGATAAAAACAGTTACTTGAAAGACCACCCTTTGAGAAGCTGGATGATTGTGTTGTGCAAACTGCTTCTCCACTTTGTTCGCAAATAAAAGTTTTTATAATTCTTTCACCATTGTCTGAGGTTGGTAACTTCAACTCATAGAGGGTACTGATATGTTCCAGACCCTGGGAGTGAACCCAACAATAACATAAGAAAGAAGCTGTACAATCAGATATAGACATTTGAGACAGATATAGACTTTTACATGCTGGAAGTTATTGAGCTCTTCAAACTATCCACTTTTGTTCCCAATAGAAGCTTATCATGATAAATACACAAGAAATAAAAGTGACTTTTTACATATGGTAACATGGTAAATGCTCAGGGGGAAATCAAGTATTGGCAAGATATTAAAGATGAAGGGATAAATATTTAATGGTTGCTATATTATCAGTTTCCAGACTAAAAAGATCATTAACATAGAAGGTGGAGCTCTAAGAGATGTGACTGAGTTTGATTACAAAACAAAAGCATCATTTACTAGGATGGATATACAAGTTGTTCGTCCAGCTAGAAACAGAAGAAGGAAAAGTGGGGAAAATGTATGATTAAATGGATGCAGAGATGTGAAGCTTTTTGAACATTCGAAAGCAGTGTATAAACAAAGGTAACAATGAACAGCAAGGCTTCCCTTCAAATGCCATGTATCCTCTGTTCCACAGAGCCACACAATTGTAAAGACTGTTCTGCATGTGAAAATAGCATTTACCTAACAGCAGAACACTTCAAACCACCATTTTACTACAAGCTTCTGAGTAACATTTGGGTGCAGTACCATCTCAGTGGACATTTTGGTCTTGTCACACATAGTCACGCCTAAACCCCCAATCCATAGAAAGGTCCCCCAAGGCTCCAGGAATCCTTTCCTAGGGGTGGGATTCCTGGTCCACCATTTTGTAAAAGAACCCTTTTTGTATTTACATTTTGTAAAAAGTACCGGGGGGGGGGGGTTGAATCCTCTCCATCCATGCCACAAAGGACATCAGGTGTGCCCATCACAATGTCAGAAAGTCCTCTAGAGTGTGTCATGGAATTCTCCGTCTGTCAGGCAAACTCCAGTAATCTTCTGTGACCCATCCTGCTGAGATAGGAAGGTAGCCCCTCCAAGCTATGCCTCCCTCTCCTTCCTCATTTCCTCTGTCCTTGTGTCTGTTGTGGGGAGGGGAAGGGAAAGGAGTTTGTAAGCCGCTCTGAGACTCCAAGTGAAGGGCGGGGTATAAATCCAATCTCCTCTTCTCTTCTTCTTCTTCTTCTTGGCCTCTGTTCTTTTTCCATTTCCCTTACTCCCCATGTCTCCATCTAGCTGAGACCTTTCCTTCACCTTACTCTGCCACCTGTTATCTCCCTCTACTGCCTTTCTTCCATTCCATTTCTCCTGACATGGAACCAGAACTTCCATGTATTGTCTCATCTCTCTGTTACTGCATGGCTTCCCAGTCACTGTGTCAATCAATTGCACTAGTGAGCAATGTCCATTATTTTTTTTAAAAAAAATATGCCTGGATTTAGGCCCTGAAAAAGAAGGCAATAAAAAGTGTCCCAAGCCTTTTTAAAGTGTACTTCCAGCCAGGGGAGAATGGCCCCGGTCACACTAGGGGGAAAGGCATGGCTGAAGTGCAGCTTTTTAGAGCCGCAGCAAAAGAGAAGCGCTGCAGCAGGATCATACAGATCCCCCCGAGCCGTCGCGCATTTGCTCCCCAGCGTGATCAGATGCGAGGGGGAAGCCACGGACAGGAGAGCGAGGCGAGGCTGATGCGCATGTGTGCGCCTGCACAGTTCAGCAGATCTTGCATGCTGCGGGAGACGGGCGCATCGGCGATCACACAGCCGCCCGTGCAGCAGATTTTCCAGTAGGTAGTAGTGCTTAGCAGGTTTATTTTAACTCCGCATCTTCGGCCAGAAGAGATGGATCGGGGACGGGTGCCCAGATGTTGCGGTGTAATCGCACCCACTTGATGTGCCCCAGATCTGTTCTTCTTGTGGCTCTAATCTTCCCATATGACCGGGACCAATATCTGCCAAGCTGCAGGCTGATCCTAACAGAGAGTTTCTTTAAAAGCCTGTAAGCAATTTGTTAACATGTACTTTGTCACCAGTAACTAAGTCAAAGTGGCATTGCAGAGGGTCAATAGTTTTCAAACAAAATGGTGGAGGTGTGTTATAGCTAACACTATCCCCAGTTAGTCTTATTTGTTGAGACATTGCCTGAAATGCTGTTATCACAGCTTTAACAGTGCTATCCCTGCCTGACCTGTGGATTTTAAGAGTTCTTGTACCTTGATAGTTGTGGGGACAAAGGGAGTTACAGAGTCTATATTAACAACAATAGAAATCCTTTGTTCAAAAAAAGAGAATATCTACAGGTGTTTAAAAGCAAAGAAGTTCTTCAAAAATGGTATCATGGTAGATGAAATATTCCTAAAGAGATGAAGTGAACAGTAGAAAAAAAAGTTCTGTCTGTTAGGACAGAAGGTGTAACAGGACAGGACTGAAAAGGTTCTAGCTATAGAAAATCTGGATTAAGAAACAAATTACCTACTGAAATTGTTAGGTTGGCCTGAGGAATTCAGCAGCTGGGTGTATTGTTTTGATTTTCTGGGTCCACTAAATAAGAGAATAGACAACCAGCAGGTTTTGTTATCCTACCTAGTAAAGCATAGGCTGAAACGTTCATTGGCCCCGGTCACACGGGCCGGATATCGCGGGGGGGGAGGCGTGGCTGTTTGCCCCGCAGCGAAATAATGCACAACTGCGCGATCAGGCGTCCCCTCATGGTTCCGTCAAGGTCCCGTGGTTAGGGGGGAGGTGCCAATCACACGACGCGCCAAAGAAGCGGCGCGGCATGGCAAATGGGGTTGTGTGGGGGTTTTTGTAACCTGAAGTATGTGCATGCCCTGTTGGGTGCTTGTGCGGATCCCTGGAGACTACGGGGGGGGGGAAACCTTTTCGCAATGGGGCATGAGTGGGCGCCGGCTGCCACCGGAAATGCGATCAGACGCCCACCCTTGCCCCGCGGCTTCCGGAAACTAGTACCTCTGAGGTACTAGTTTTTTTACCGCGCGTCTTCTGCGGGAAGCCTCGGGTGAGCCACGGGAGCTCTACGCTTCCCAGATGTGGTGGTGAGATCGCGCCCAGAAAATCCACCTATCTTCCATCCCTATAGCGTGGCTAGTGCTCTGTGTGACCGGGACCATAGATCACTTTTTCTGCTTTTACTATCCACATAGTTCTATAGGTTGATCTTTCCAAGGCTTGGAAAGTGAGAGCAACACTTGGGTACCTGCTATCTACTAAAGTAGGCAATTTGAATTTACTAATGGAGGTAAGAAGAAACCTCATAGAGGCAGAAAAAGCATTCCTATTCAAGCATTCCTGATCTTCTGGTATGACATGGACACATTTATATTATTTCTTTCTTCACTGAATCAGTCAACAACAGTTATTACAACCTTGGTGACATTTCTCCACAGAGCTATTTTACAAAGGTAAATCTGGAGAAGAGTAATCAATTTACCTGGAGGGAAATAATCTAGGGCTTATTCGAAGAGGAAGCCTAACTGGGCAAAGCAGAAAAAATGAATCTGTTGGAATATCTCCACAGTGTCCTGTCTTTATTCTCTCTGCAAGAGATGCTATTGTTAAGCACAGTGGCTGTGGAAATGAAATCAACATGCAACAAACAGACATTTTTTTGCCTATGAGAGATTGTGAGAGTATGCTATATTGTACCAAATACAGATGAAATTCATAAGAGCATCAACTAATTATGAAATCTATTTCAGAATAAAAAATAGAACAAGTATATCATGAATTTTCCATTTATCAAATCATAACTTTTTTTAAAAAATCAAATTACATGACTTTTCTGGCATAATCCATGTGATCCCATAAAATAAATATTTAAATAAATCTTTAACTCATTCGGTCCACTCTTTCTTACATGAGACTGAAGGGGTTGGATCCAGACAGTTTTTCCAACAGTGAAAAAATAAGGAAGGATCAACTTTGAGAACCAAAAAAGGTTGTTCCAGGGACAAAGAGAACTGCAGATATAAAAAACCATATGGGGTGTGTTATGTACGCGAACCGCCACTAGGGGAACACGGCACAGTCAAGAGCTTAGCTCCCCTGAACAATAGGAACATAAGATCCTAGTTCCCCCGGCACCAACCAATAGCCACTTTGGCGGGAAATTCAAACCCTCCAATGGGACTAGGGGTGTGCTAGGTGGGTGCTGGGTATATAGTTGGCCTTGCAGGGCCGTTTTGCAGTTCGGTGTTAAGTACAATAAACGTGTGCAAACACATGTCGTCGTCCGAGTCCTCCATACTGCGAACCCAGTACTTTTCAGGATTGGAACAGTGTTCCCTCTAAGCTGAGTTAGTGTGAGCTAGCTGACAGTTTTTTAGCTTCTGGCTCACACATTTTTTTCTTAGCTCACTCCAGAGCAAAGTAATTTATGAAGCAGCCAAATCGCTCACTCACAACTTTAATGCCAGTATCTCACAAAGTAGAATTTTGCTCAGAAGATTCCACATCTTAGAGGGAGCATTGGATGGGAATGGTAGTGGGGAGAAGATTGAATTATGAACCTGGCTGGATCTAACCCATTTTCCCACTAATGCCAGGCATAAAGCAGATGTGCAGTCATGATAGTATTCACACAACCTTTTTGGTAATAAATACATATTCAATTATAGTGTTTCAAAAGTAAAGGAATGTCATCATAATTCTGTTTGTAATTACATTGGGTACTGTTTCCCAATAAATATAACCCTGGCTGTATAATCTGGGGACATTAGAAGTTACAAGAAGGGGGACCCGCGATACTCGCGGGGGGGAGAGAAGCTCCACGGGAGGAGAAGGAAGCAGCCGCAAGTAAGCCTTCTCCCCTGCCCCCCCCCCTCGTCCCTGGCACCCACGGCCAGGGCTGGCCCGAGGTTTTTTTGTGCCCTAGGCAGGGCTACCTTCTGGCCCCCCGCCCCCCCTGTACCCAATT
>NW_015159735.1:692480-703638 GCF_001447785.1 Gekko japonicus
GGAGCCCTCCTTCCTGACTTAAGGCAAAAACGGAGCTGAAGGCTAAAGAGCAGTGAGCTGGCTCACACCAACTCAGCTTAGAGGGAACACCCAGACATGGGGACGAGGCCAGAGACCCCTCCCTCCAGTGCCACGCTTGGGGGGTGGGACTGATCTCTGCCGGCCGGTGGGGGGTGGGCTGTAGTCCTCGGAGGACTTGAATCCCACCTGGAGGGTGAGAACCAGTGTTCCCTCTAAGCTGAGTCAGTGTGAGCCAGCTCACCGGTTTTTTAGCCACCGGCTCACACGTTTTTGCCTTCGCCCAGGAAGGAGGGCTCCAGCGCAAACTAATTCATGCAGCAGCCATATCGCTTACCCACACTTTTAATGCCAGGGGCTCACCAAGTAGGATTTTTGCTCACAAGACCCCCACAGGTTAGAGGGAACACTGGCACTGGGATTCAGAGGTTGACTGCCTCTGAACATGGAGGTTCCCTTTAGTCATCATGGCTAGTAACCACTGATATAGACCAACAGCTCACAAAGTATAATTTTTGCTTCCTGGACTCCACAGCTTAGAGGGAGCATTGCTCCAGAGCAAAGTAATTTATGCAGCAGCCAAATTGCTCGCTCACAACTTTCATGCCAGCAGCTCAAAGAGTAGAATTTTTGCTCACTGGACTCCACAGCTTAGAGGGAGCATTGCTCCAGAGCAAAGTAATTTATGAAGCAGCCAAATCGCTCACTCACAACTTTAATGCCAGTATCTCACAAAGTAGAATTTTGCTCAGAAGATTCCACATCTTAGAGAGAGCATTGGATGGGAATGGTAGTGGGGAGAAGATTGAATTATGAACCTGGCTGGATCTAACCCATTTCCCCCCTAATGCCAGGCATAAAGCAGATGTGCAGCCATGATAGTATTCACACAACCTTTTTTGGTAATAAATACATATTCAGTTATAGTGTTTCAAAAGTAAAGGAATGTCATCATAATTCTGTTTGTAATTACATTGAGTACTGTTTCCCAATAAATATAACCCTGGTTGTATAATCTGGGGACATTAGAAGTTATTTGAATATGAATAACAGCTCAGAAAAAGGAACCTCAAAAGTAATGTAAGCAGAATTTTTGAAATTCTGAAGAAATTTTAAAAGGACATTACAAAAAAAAACAGAGGAAGCAGGGAAAGATATAGAAATAAAATGTCAGGGTATAGAAGATAAATAGCATAACATTGAAAACAGAAAAGAGCAAGAGTCCAGTAGTACCTTAAAGATTAACAAAAAATTGTGGCAGGGGATGAGTTTTCATGAGTCACTGCTGACTTTTGCAGATGCAACTAGAATATGAGTCCATCTGTCCTTATAATTGGAGAGTAGAGTGATTTCAGATGCTGAATGACAATAGCAAGTGAATGACAACAGAAGGCTTGATTGGATAGGTGTGATAAGCAGAGGAGGAGTAGGCGTGGAGAAATTCACATTGATAATAAGACGGAGATTAGAGATACTGCTGAATTGCAACTGATAATGAAGCTCATGACAATGCATCCTCATGGACTGAAATGAGACCTAGGTTTCCTAGGGGGCATTCTATCAGGTTATGAAGCTTATGAACTTAACTGGTTCATTTAGCACATAAATGTTTGTGCTGGTTCCTGCTTCAAACCATGAACTGAACCGCATTTTTCTGGTTCGTGCCCATCCCTACTTTTACTCGGCTGTATTTTGAGGCTGGCTACTGACAGTGTTTTATTCTAGTTTCAGCACCTCATTGAAAGTTGGTCTGGATCTGCAGGCATAGTATTGTTCATCGGGAGGGAGTCTATGGTCCTTTCCACACCAGACTTTAAATCCTGGTTCAACCCTGTCCGCGAACTCACATTCTACACTACTTGCGAGTTCACCCCTGTAATTATCTCAGGGTATTTTTACGTTCTACACTACACTCGAGTTCACCCCTGTAATTATCTCAGGGTATTTTTTGTTTCCACATTACATTGAGGTCACCCTGGTTTCGCCCCACACTTCTCCCGGGATAAAGGGATGCTGTTATAGCCAGGGATAAATGCAAGGTATTGTGTCCCGATTTGAACTCTGATAAAACCAGGGATGAGATCCAAGTGCAGAAAGGACCTATGTGGCATCTTCCAGCTAGGGAAGCTGCTGAGAATCTTCCCCCAGTCCATCTGCATGCCGACAACAAGGCTGGATGGCTCGTGATGGAAATGGGCAGGGACACTGGAGATGATTCCCTCACTGCTCTCTACAGTGTACTTTATATACTTGAGAGAAATATGTAAAATCACTGTCGATACGATAAGTCCAGAAAACTGTTAAAAGCTGTAAACAGATCACTACAGCATTCTTCCTAAGCGATCATCATTATTAAAGAGCCCATTGAAATCACCTCCAGTTACCCACTCTCCCCCTGAGAACCACATTAATAACATTGTAATTTTTGGGTAAAACTGTTATTGATTAGTAAAGGTAAAGGTAAAGGTTCCCTTGCTCGAAAACCAGTCGAATCCAACTCTAGGGTTGCAGTGCTCATCTCCGTTTCAAAGCCGAAGAGCCAGCGCTGTCCGAAGACGTTTCCGTGGTCATGTGGCCGGCATGACTAAACACCAAGGCGCACGGAATGCTGTTACCTTCCCACTGAAGCGGTACCTATTTATCTACTTGCGATTTCTTGCTTTCGAACTGCTAGGTTGGCAGGAGCTGGAACTAGAGACGGGAACTCACTCCGTCATGCGGCAACTCGGGTCTCGAACTGCTGAACTACTGACCTTCCACAGCCTGCAGTTCAGCGTCTTAACCACTTGAGCCACCGCAGCTCAATTGATTAATTGATTAGTAGTTGGTATGTAAATTATACCTTGAGACATTTTTTTTGCCTTTTAGATATACCTTTCATAAATAAATATTTCCTCCTTTTCTGACCTGCTTAACTTCCTTGATCTCATAATGAGCATGTTGAATATATAAGGCCATTCCATTTGATCTCTGATTAGAAGAAGCTGCATATATAATGCCCAGTTTAGCACAATTTGATAACTGAATCTGGGGATTTCTCATGGTTTTTTTTGTATCATCATCAGTCTCTCAGGGCCAGGACTTTGTCAGGCATAGGTCATATTTGTCCCCAGAATACAATGAAGCCCAATTGCTGAGCTTCACCATGGATTATGAGAGCCAGTTTGGTGTAGTGGTTAAGAGCGCGGACTCTAATCTGGGAGAACCAGGTTTGATTCCCCACTCCTCCACATGCAGCTGCTGGTGTGATCTTGAGTCAGTCACAAGTTCTCTCAGAGCTGTTGTCTCACAAGCAGTCCTTGAAAGAGCTCTCTCAGCCCCACCAACAGGTTACCCCAACCGGAAGCAGGGGGCGGGGCTTCGTCATGTGCCCCACCCCCGCACCTCACCCGGGGGAACAGCGATCCCCCGCGATCCCCCCCAAATCGACCCCTGGTTAGCGGTAAGACTGATGGCCCTTTAAGCCTTCAGGACTTGCTCCAGATGGCTAAAAAGCTACTACCAAGATTATTAAATAGTGTGAGGATACATACGCTGCAGCAAAGCCACTGGGAGTCCCCAAGACTCAATCTATAAGATGCTGAAAGGTAGTCACCACCCCATATAGTCTAAATGAGTATCCTGACAAACTGATAAAAGCCAGTAGGAGCTGGAAAAGTGCTCTTTTCCTTATCCAGGCCTCACAGGTGAATCTGCCAATATCTTCTGATTAAATTAAGGGTGGAGCGGAGTTGGGCTTGGCCCAAACACTCTAACAACTCATCCATTTGGGGTATGAGATACACATCAGACTTTGACACATACAACTGAGCTTACAAAAGCCTATGCAGAATCTTCTCCCATTTATAAACCTCCCAGAAAACAGGTACTCAAGGCAGATAACAACAGAACTAATTCATCATTAAAAACCTTAATAATAACCACTAGAATACCCTGCCATTAAAAAGTTGAAACAGTTGCGCTTTAAACCTAAGTTATGAACATTTGTCTGAGTGAGCCAAAAGCCCTTCTAAAAGGTTTAGTCTTGAAACCCCTCTGAAACTGCAAAAGGCAATGAAGTCAAATGTCTTCTGGAAGATTTTACATAATATTGGGATAGCTACCAAAAAAACCCCAACCCCGTGAATAGGCATTCATTAATCGTACTCCCCCAGGGGGTGGAACCACCAAAAGACGTAGCTGTGCCAAGTAGAACTGCCTCATAGGCCCATACCAGGAGAGACAGTCCTTACAGTATGTGGGTCCCAGGTTGGAAGAGCTTTAAAGGAAAGTACCAGCATCTTGTATTGAGCTCTGAATCTAATAACCAGCCAATGGAGGCCTGTAGCCACGATTTTTTAAAATTGGGGGCATTTAAATTTCTTAGGGGGCACTGGCTAATTAAATTAAAGCAATACCCGGCTCCTTCCCCGCACCTGCCACTGCTTGGGGGCCCTGGGCTGGATGGGAAGTCAGGGGGCCATGCCAGTAAGTCAGGGGGCCTAGCCCCGAGATGCCCCACTGTAGCTACGGGCCTGAGCCAATGCAGTCACTGTAAAACAGGCATAATGTGGTCCCTGCAGCCACCTTCTGACCACAATTTTTTGCCTTTCATGTGGGCTGCCACATATCACACTAACTGCAGTTCCCAAAACACCTAGGGCAGCCCCACGTATAGCATGCTACAATAATTGAGCCTCGAGGATCAGCATGGTCAGATCAGCAGTCTTCTAGTGGGAATAAAAACTTGTGAGCTTTGTGTACTTGGTAAAAAAAAGCCCTGTTGCCCGTTTCTCTAAGGACAGAGCTGGCTCCCACAGGAGCCAGTTTGGTGTAGTGCCAGTTGGGTGTAGTGGTTAAGTGCACGGACTGTAATCTGGGAGAACCGGGTTTGATTCCCCACTCCTCCACTTGCACCTGCCTGATGACCTTGGGCAAGTCATAGTTCTGTCAGAGCTGTCCTTGAAAAAGAGCAGTTTCTGTCAAGAGCTCTCTCAGCCCCACCTACCTCACAGGGTGTCTGTTGTGGGGAGGGGAAGGGAAAGGAGTTTGTAAGCCGCTCGGAGACACCTTTGGGTAGTGAAGGGCGGGGTATAAATCCAATCTCCTCTTCTTCTTCTTCTTTTCATATTATCAGAGTATTCTGAGCCCCAACCAGTGTGGGGGAAGCAAAACATTCATACAGTGCAGATGCCTTACCAACCAGCATTTCCTTCCCTAATCATGTCAGAATTCAGTTTCAGTTTATTCTCTCTTAGCCATTAATATCGGCCCAGGACAGAGACAGCAGCATTTAGTGGTTTATTTAGTGAAATGGCAACCAAAGCTGGGTATCATTCAGCATACTAGGGACAACCAACTCCAAGACTGTGGATGTTCTTATTAAGGGGTCTTGGGTATGTGAAATAACACTGGGGAGAGAACAGGACCTTGTGGGACTCCCCGTAGTAAATCCCATGGAATTGACCTCATCTCTTCCCATTACCCTCTGCTTCCAATCAAGCAAAAAGATTCAGACCACTTCAAAGTAGGGATGCCAGCCTCCAGGTGCGACCTGGGAATCCCCCAGAACTATAGCTCATCTCCAAACTGGAGAGATCAGGTCCCCTGGGGGAAATGGATGCTTTGGAGGGTGGAGTCTATGGCATTGTACCTCACTGAGTTCCCTGTCCTCTCCAGGCTCCAACCCAAAATCTCCAGGAGTTTGCCAACCTGGATCTGGCAACTGTACCCCCCCATCCCCCACCGATGGCCAGGGGGAACCTGGCAACAGCCACACCCCCAGTTCCTACATCAGACCTTAAACACGCCAACAGTGGTGAATGATCAACTGTATTATTAAACATGACTGACAGATCCAGAAGGTCCAGCAGGAAGACATTTCCCTTATCAAGTTGTAAGCAAAGAGTGTATGCCAGCACAGCTGCCTTCATTCCAAAATCAAGTCTAAAAACAGATTGAAATTGGTTAAGGGCAGATGTGTCATCCAGATACTACTGTTGCTCCTTGGCTACCACCTGTTCAATAATCTTGTTCAAAAAGGGCAGCTTGGAAACTGGTCTATAATTAGACAACACTGGAGAATTCAGAGCAGGCTTTTCAATAAAGGTTGAACCACAGTCTCTGTTAAGATTTTGGGAGGGAAATTCTCTTGAACAGGTAGAAGTTCAGAAACCTCCATAATTCTACATTTCATGACTTCTGACAAGATTCCACACGTCACAACCAGCTGTTTCAAGGCAATTGGAACTGCACCCTCCCCAAACTGGCATTTATTATCACCTGGATCTACTCCACCGGCCAAGCCCAGCATGATTAGCCCTTTGGCTCGTATCTCTGGCCAGCTGGCTTGTTTTAAAAGTACCTCTTTAAAAGGGAAGGTATTCAGTCCCACCAGATCTTACAGATGGTCTAGGAGGCATTGCTATTTTCACTTTCTTCAGCACATTCCTGTTCTTTGGTGCTTGGTGCAGCCATTCAGTTTAGATAGACTAGTTTATAGCCAAGGCTCAAATGAATTAGTTAAGACTACTGCGAATCCTTTGACAGAATCAAATTACATAATACTATTGATGAACATTGATGAATTTATGATCTGCTGATTTGCTAATGACTTGATTTATTGCATATTTAATGTATCTATTGAAAAATTAATGTCTGGCAGGATCAAAGACTTTGCCATTCATCCTCAGGTTTTTATATACTAAGGAATCAGTTTACACCAATGGAATCAAATTAATAGAGTAATTTTATGATTTAGAGGAAGATAACATATCAAGCTGAGACATAATCTGAGTTATTATCCTAGCAGTTACTGGTAGTGAATTTGCTATGTTTAATTTTATTTGAGCTTGTAAAACTAGAGGTTGATGATTCATGGAGAGACAGGAAAACCAATTTAAGAGAATATATTTAGAAAAGAAGGCTGAAAGAGATTAAATAAAAATCAGGAATAGGAGAAAGACAAAAGATGCCAATGCTGGAAGTAATAAGAGAGGTTTACAAGTTTAATCTTTGCAAAGAAATCAACAGAGCTTTCAGAGTTGGGATAAATATTGAGAAAAAACAGATGAAAGTTGAAGATAAAAAGAAAGATAAGATAAATGTAGTAAATGAAAACTACAAATCTAAATTCCATTCTGTTTCCAGTTCTCTAAACTAGGTATCCATGGAAATGAAACAGAAAAAACCAGAACAAAGACATGTAATGTGGACTACTGAAAGCCCCCCCCAAAAAAAAACCCCTAAAGCAACCAGATAAACCAGTTGAACATTTAGTGGGTTAACAGCACTATGCTAAAAGCACTTTTGTGGACGTGATCTCCATTGATCAGACTTCAATAAGATTCTGAGTAGACCTGCATAGGTTTGCAGTGCATATTAAAAATGCAATTTGGTATGATGACTTAGTGCAATTGGCATATTTGCCATTTGGGAATACATGTGAAATCAAGATCAAAGGAGCATCTAGAGTATTTTATCTGGGGGATACATAAACCTAAGGATGATAGGTTCTCCAGATACAAATATTAATTTAGCCTTCTTGTTGTAGAGGAGAAAAGTTGATTAAGGAGGTAGCCAAGTGGTACTTATGACTGATTGTCAGACACATTATCCGGATAGAAAGACTTTTAAGTTCTTAATTGCAAGAATGAGAGGATCTGGTAAATCATCCACAAACAATAGTCCAAAATTGCATAAGGATCCCCTTTACATTCACACTTAACAATCTTTGTTACAGGATTATTTTCAAGATTTCAGTGTCCACCTCTCTTAGACTTTTGTGTAGCCTAAGGGCATTTGCCATCAGGCACTGAGGGTTAGTCAATGATCCTAGAATTAGTAAAGAATGTGACGCCTACCTATCCAGGTGGGAAGAAACCGTTTTGCATTTTTAATTTTAGTAAAAGGAGAAAAAAAATTAATCTGTGTGTGCTGACTTGAAATAGCTATGGAAATAGCCAAGGATATACTGTTGTCATTGAAGGATTGCATCTGCTTTAATGGTTAGCAAAGGCTGCCTGAGTGTCAGCCATGGCTCAGTAGTAGAGGATCTACTGTATTGTTTGGATCGTGACTGCGTTCCCCATCTGCTAGCCTTACTTAAGTCAGATGTGAGAACTCCACGCAGAGACAGGAGACGTGTTCCACTCCTCCAAATCATTCAAGCTGGCCTAAATCAGTGGTTCCCAACATGATGCTTGTGAATGCTGTGTGTGTGTCTAACGTGCCCTCAAATTGCAACTGATTTATTATGACCCCTGCAAGGGGCTTTCAAGACAAGTGAGAAGAAGAGGTGGTTTGCCATTGCCCTACTCTGCAGAGTCTTCCTTGGTGAGCTCCCATCCAGGTACCAATCCTGCTTAGCTTCCCAGATCTGACGAGATCAGGCTATATCATGCTGCCTTCCCTCCCACGGATGCTGTGGCCCCCTGCCTAAGTGTTTCCTGATATCCAGTTGCTTCCCCCCATAACAAAGGTTGCGTGCATCCTGGCTTTCCTCCGCCTCACTGGATCATTACTTCCTAAATTGTTGTGAAACTTCCCAGTGTTTTGTGGTTGGAGCCAGTTTTCATGGCAGCTGTTTTGTTATGGTGCCCACTACTTGCTCTCAACATTTCACAAGTGACCACAGTTTCAGCATGGTGTGGAACTGTTGGAGTTTGCAAGTTCTCTCCCTGCAGTCATGGAAGAGTTTACAAGTTTGTTTATGGATGCTGATATACTAGTTATTTACACAGAGAAACCAATAGCAGGCCATAGGAAAGCCAGTTTGGTGTAGCGGTTTAGGAGCGCAGACTCTAATCTGGGAGAACCAGGTTGGATTCCCCACTCTTCCACATGCAACTGCTGGTGTGACTTCAGGTCAGTCATAAGTTCTTGAGAGAGCTCTCTCAGTCCCACCTACCTCACAGGGTGTCTGTTGTGGGGAGAAGAAGGGAAAGGGATTGTAAATCTCATGTCATCATCTCATCTCATCACCATGCAGGTATTTGCCACCAGAGCAAGGTGTTAAAATGCATAATTAGCTAGGTTTGGTTTTCTCTGATTGGGTAATCAATACATCAGAAGATGTCCCCGGTGGAGACTTAGAAAAAGTTTATGGCTCTTTGTCTCTAACTCTGCCTGGGGCTAGCAGATGTGGTTTAGACTTTCGAGAGTCAAGATGTAGATTAGTATAGTCAGAGAGGATGTTAATCCTTTGTTTTGCTTGGAGTACTTCCCAGTGACCCTTCCCTCATTAGCGAAGTAAACTTTCTTGTTTAAAAGCTAATACAAGTGTTCTGTTGCATTTATTATCTACTAGGAAAAAGGCCCATTGTGGAAATAAATACAACTATCTCTAGAAAGAGGCTCTGTCAGTTTGCTGTGGCAACCTCAGCAGGGTATAATGACACTGAGTCCACCATTTTCTCCAGAGGAACTGATCTCTGCTACCTAAAGAACAGTTGTAATTTTGAGTGATCGCCAGCCCTCACCTGGTGATTGGCAACGATGGTTCCCCAGAAGGGAATGGTTGGTTTGGAGGGTGGAGTCTATGGCTCTGTACCTGTCCGAGGTCCCATGCCTCCTGAAACCTCACCCTCTCCAGGCTCTATCCCTCTCATCTCCATGAATTTCCCACCTGGAGTTGGCAACCCTATCTCCTTCCCAGCCAATCATCAACCTACTTTTATTTCCCCCTCACTCTTCAGCTTTCCACCCCCCACACACCTGCAGCCTCTCCCATGCTCTGAAGCCCTGACTGCTACGTCACATTGGCCGTCATACGGGGGCCACCTCAGCAGCATATAAGGATACAGAGCCCACCATTTTCTCCAAGGGAACTGATCTCTGCTACCTAAAGAACAGTTGTAATTTTGAGTGATCTCCAGCCCTCACCTGGAGATTGGACACATTTTACCTCAGAAGAGCAAACTGTTTAGAATGTTAGAGGCAAAAGCCAATCAAGTTGCAAATGCAAACGACCTCTGTGTTCCGAGGCAAAGGTCAATGAGGCTGCATATGCAAATAACCTCTGTGTTCTGACTGGCTACGGGTGGGAGAGGAACAGCAAACTGTTTAGAATGTTGGAGGCGAGACTCAAGCAATGCAGCCAATGGATAGGGACAGATTCTGAGTGACACACCAGGGTGCCAACCAATTCCAGAGTGTATGGAATGTTCTAGAGAAGTGCCACCACCATTCGGCTTTTATATATAAGGGAGATGCTTTTTCCTGAAATCCCTAACAGGGATCCCTGACCTAAGTGTTCTCTTATCTGGCTCATTCCAGTGTGGTGTTGTTGAGGGGACTACATAGTAGTCAGTCTTCTATCAGTAGGTGTCTTTTAAGGTTCCTGAAAGCAATGTTAAATCATTGTGACTGTCACTCTTCCAAAAAATAAAGAAGAAATATCCAATGTCAAGAAGCCTTCTATTCTGTAGCTGGTCTCCCAGGACTCGTTGCCCTCATTGATGCCATACACATCCACATTATTCCACATGCAGACATTAAATGCTGTGTTTAGTAATACAAAAATTCTTTGCAAGGCTTTGGGACTAATAATCAATGTGTGTACAGGATTCCCTAGCAGTATGCATGATGTTCACATATTGATGTCATCTATTTATTCCTTCATGGGGAGACAAGATCAAACTCACCCAAGACTTTCAATGTTTTCTTTTAAAATTTAAATTTAAAAGAAAAATAAAACTGATATAATTGTGATTTGTATATACTGAAACTTCAGGCAATTGTGGTGATCTCACAAAATAACCAGATCCATTATTCAGCACACTTTCAGGCAACTCAGGACAAGAGCAGACTTAGAATTTTTTACTGTACCTCCAGAGCAATTAAGTGGTTCAGCAATTTTTGTGGTCCAGCTGCTTGTGGTACAATCTTGCAGTATGTAATTCGCTCCTAACATCTCACATAGGGTTGCCAAATCGTTCTGACTCACCGGCGGGGGAGCGTTGCTTCGGTCCGGGAGCTGCTGCGGGATGCGCGTGCGCGCCGCCAGAACATCACAGGAAGTGATGCAAGACGTAGAGCATGTTGGGTGCGTGGCCCAGATCGTCAGGGGGGAAACCATATGGCTTCCCCCCGACGATCTGGGCCACGCCCCCAACGTGCTCTACATCGTGCGTCACCTCTGGTGACGCAGCTTCAGGGGCGG